>NW_028188273.1:0-276000 GCF_964204655.1 Triturus cristatus | reverse complement strand
CAAAGCCTGGTGTCACCATAGTGACACTGGCACATGTGTCCCTGTAGGCTTGAGCCGCTTTTTCATTAATTAAAGGAGTCTGTCTGTACTTGCCCAGGTTACTGGGGCTCACAGTCAGGGACAAATCAATGTCCCCATCACAGATCAAGA
Source organism: Triturus cristatus (assembly GCF_964204655.1). Classification (NCBI taxonomy): domain Eukaryota; kingdom Metazoa; phylum Chordata; class Amphibia; order Caudata; family Salamandridae; genus Triturus; species Triturus cristatus. The sequence goes on along the minus strand of NW_028188273.1, from coordinate 275,850 downwards.
CTGCCTGTGTCAGGGTTCTGTCTAAGTCAGAATCTCCTTCAGTTCCCATAGTGATTCCCACTACACCCTTTGTCTGGGGACCAACACTGCTAACAGTAGTACTGGGAGCAGGTGCCTTAGGGGCAACAGTGTTGGGGGCTCCACCCTTTTTACAATCACTAGTCCAGTGAGTTGTATTCTTGCAATGATTGCACCAGGGTTTCTTTTGACCTTCTTTCTTCTTTCCCTTGGATTGTTGTTGGGACCCACCCTCCTTAGCAGTAGTTTGGGGCCCTGTTGAAGACTTCTGGTCTTTAGATTTCTGATCTCCACCCTTTTGGTCTGTTTTCTTCTGATCACCCCCTTGGCCCTGGTTCTGGTTCTTTTGCTTAACCCTGGTTCTGACCCATTTGTCTGCCTTCTTTCCCAATTCTTGGGGAGAGGTCAGATCAGAGTCAACCAAGTGTTGATGCAGTTGCTGGTTTTGACAGTTATTTAAAATCTGTTCTCTCATCATCAAATTATACAATCCTGTAAAATCAGATACCTTACTTCCCAGCAACCAACCCTCCAAAGCCTTAGTGGCACATTCAACATATTCAGACCAGTCCTGAGTCTGTGTCTTTTGGGTGTCTCTGAACATTAACCTGTACTGTTCAGTGGTTAAGCCTAACCCATCAACCAGAACACTCTTCAGGACTCTGTAATTTCTGACATCCTCTTCTCTAACAGTGAGGAGTCTATCTCTGCCTCTTCCTTCAAAGGAGAGCCAGAGGATTGCTGCCCACTGGTCTTCAGGAACCTGCTGTACTTTGCAGGCTCTCTCAAGAGCAGTCATCCATTTGTGGATGTCATCCCCACTTTTGTAGGGGGGCACAACCTTAGACAGGTTCCTATTATCAAAGACCCTATCTTTGTCCTTAGGGACAATGCTGCCACCAGTGGGTATAGACCCACTCTCTCTAGGTTGCCTAGCCTTACTCAGTTTTTCTTCCATCAGGGCTACTTCTAGCTCCTGCTTCCTGATCCTCAGCTGGGCTTCCTGCATTCTGGCCTCATGTTCCCTCCTCTGAGGGGTGGTCATCCTTTTCCTGGAGTGACCTTGAGAGCCTCTAGAGGCATGAGAAGCATTAGAGTCGCCTGAGCGATTCCTTTGCCTCCCAAGCCCCTGGTTAAGTCCACTGGGGAGATCCAATGGGATGATCCCATTGTCAGTCCCCAATAGCCTTAGTTTAGCTGGGCCAAGTATAACACTTGGCACTGGGCTAGTTCTCCCTTCATCATCACTACTCTCTGTATCCTCCCCACTTTCCTCCTCTGTAGTATGATTCTCATCTAAGGGATGGCTATTGGAAAGGGGTACTTCTGTAGCATCTTCAGAAGGGGGGCCTCCTGTTCCTGACCCTAAGGGGGCTAACTGGGAAGCTTTCTTGAGCTCTCTCTGATTTTCATCATTTTGCAAGAGTTCTCTGAGCTCAGCAGAGGTAGGGTTCCTGGGCTGTTTAAGGTCTCTAAGAGTTGCCAAATGCCTGAGCTCATTCTGGTTAAGGGTAGCAAAGATGGATGGTGCCCTCTGGGGGTCACCCTCAACAGAGATAGGTACATTGGACCCCTCTGCCCCAGCCATTGCTCTTAAGTGTGGGTGGATGTGTTGCAATCTACCTACACTTGGGTTTACCTACTAAACCTATCTAGTAGTTGTAGTCAGGGTGTGCTACTCCCTTTGCTCTACAACAACTAAGTTCAGTAGAACTTATGTATATCTAATCTTGTTTTATATGTACCTACAGGTACCTATGTGATCTTTCAATTGGTAACCAAGAGATTACAATGGTAAAACACAGCAAGCTCAAATCCAACCGCTGCTCACCAATGTGAGAAGTTGGCCTGGTATATGATGCTCACTAGTTAAAGTGATCACCTTGTACCATGCCAAGCAACCCTTATGGTGTGGTTGTAAGTCAACCTTTTCGGACTAGCTGCCCTAGTGGTAGCGTAGGCTAAGCAGTCTTTGAGGCTAAACTCATGAAGCGTGTTAAGCCAGCTGTTTTACCAAATGCAACCCCCTTTTATACCAATGAAAGGACACCACACAGATATATATTCAAAATATATATGTATTTATTTCTCAAAGTAACCCCTAGTCTCTTTATGAGCACAGGAGCACAAATCGTCAAACAAGATTACAGTAGACTACACAGAAGTTGCACTATATATGGATAGGCCCTGGTGGCCGCTCAAACCATATACTAAAATAGTGGTATAAGTACCACGAACAGAAAAGGGAAAAGGCCTAGGGCCTCTAGAATCGCTGGGCCTACAAGGAGCTAACTTCAGTTAGTGACCAGGAGGTCCACGGGTGGCGTGTGCAGAGCAAATAGTCACACGCGTGCTCCCATAGGTTTCAATGGGTGCGTAAAAAGTACAAAGTTACTGCAAAGAGGATCTTCCGGATGGACTAGGAACTCAAGATTTGGAACACAGGCACTAGAGATGTAATACTACACTTGGGCACAGGAGTGCCAGCTTTACCTCACCCACAGGAAGCGGGTGCATAGGCCTCGAAGTGCGTCGGGTTTCTTCTATCTGTTCCGTGGAGCCTGAAGACAAAGATGCTGCAGGCGGTCGGTCCGGGAGAGATGCGGTGGATCCAAGAGTGGATCGGAGATGTTGAAGACCTGTAAGCAGAGGGGACAGTGTTCACAGTCACTAGCCAGTGACCGGCGTGGCACCAGGTGGGTACCAGGCAATGTTGGGTGCAAACAGGAAGAAAGGTGTAGCTTGTCTCTGCAGCCACGTGGTCCCGGGAGGTCAACAACGTCCAGGAGTCGGTTCACGAGCTGTCCCACGCAGGCTCTCGCTGTCGGCGGTGTCGGCGACTTGATCGAAGGAAACAAGCCTTGGCAAAAGCAATTGTTGTAGGAGATGAAATAAGCTGATGGTTCTGACCAGCAAGGTCAGAGGGACTGCTCCTTTGGAGGGGAGCAAGGGCCAGTCTGGAGCAACCAGACCAGCAGTGTATTTTGTGAAGTTCGTCGCCAAGATGGCTACTAGCCAGCGGGCCAGCAACCGGTTAGGCGCGTCGAGTGGCAAAATGCAGAAGGGCCCCACGCAGATCGTGGAGATGCTGGAGGGCTCACCTTTGGTGCAGATGCTGCTCGGGTGTTGGGCTTCTTAGATCCCAAAGCACAACTTGGAGGGAGCCTCGGTTGTTGCACTTGTCAGCTTGTCGTGGTCATTTCAAGATGGCTGGCTCCACGTGTCTCGGTGCCTCCATGGGTCTCCTCTTTTCAGGGACTGTGGATCGGGCGGTGAGAGGTCTGGAGGTCCAGGTCTTGTCAGTCTCTGGGCTCGGGCTCCGGCGGGAGGTGGCGGCAAAGCAGACGTTGATTCGCTGGATGGTGCTTGCGTTAGCAAGGTGGTCACTCCCTGACCACAGGGGAGATTTCCTTCAGTCTTCTGTGCAGCAGAATGTCGAAGTTCCCGTCTTCTTCTTAGTTTCAAGTTGATTCCATTATGTCTGAAGTCTTAGGACACAGCTCCTACCTTTAAGCGGATTCTAGGGGCCGGACTACCTGCTAGGTCCCTCCCTATTGGTGGGACCAGGAAGGGGGGTGGTTACACCCCCAATCCTTTGTCCAGCTCGCCCCAGGCCCGGGACTGGTGTGCCCCAGGACCGGTTTGAACTGGCATATGCACCGAGGCTCCTTGTGAGCCACAGGCATGTCTGGTTTCTTTCAAGCCCTACCTGACCAATACACAAAATCCTGTCTGGGGTGGTGCATGCACCTCCCCTGGCAGGAAACCCTTTGTCCACACCTCCCAAGCTGGAAGGACTCCCAGCAGCAGGAGGGCAGACTTGTGTCTGTGGTGGCAGCATCCATTTTGTGGAGCTGAGGCTATGTCTGATTTTACCCGGGTTTCAGGTACTGTACATGTCGTGTCCCTCTAGAAGGGTGGAATGCTAACCCCGTCGCCAGAATTGGTGAGGGGTTAGTATTCCAATTCGTATGACACCTTACTCGACATGTTTTGATAAAGCCAAACCAAAGTTAGCATTTAACCGCGAGGTTCATAATCCACTTAAGAGTATATGGTATGACGATATCTGGAAACAGTAGAAGGAAGTTGTTCCGACCACTGCAGACAGGCTCAGCTCATGCTAGAGCACCATCTCACATGGAATCAAGCACTCTGCCTTCAGGATTGTTAAGGCCTGCCATAGGAGTGACTTATAGGTTACCAGGTGTCCCATTTAAGGTTAGGTATAGGTATACTACACCTAAGTAAGAGGTGATTACACCAACTTACCCCAGCTGAGTGATCAGCCAGTTGTGTCAGATTGTTAGGCCAAGCCTGGGGTGGCATAATACATGCATCAGCCCCTGGCAGGCCTTGGGTACACCAATGCCCTGGGTACCTAGTGTACACTGGTACAGGGGCTGACAGGGTGATCCACTTCCAATTGGTTATGCACCTAGGGTGCATAGTTTTAATTTAGTAGAGAGAACAGCAGGCTGGGGGTCTGATTGGCAGGCCCACAGCCTCAATATGTCAAAAACCAGTGAAGCAAAAAGCAAAAATTTGGGGTGACCATAGGATAGCAGACCCTACTCTCCTACAACCAGCCACAGCATGACCCCCTACACTGCCCGAACAGCACTGCATTGCCTTAAACCCTGAAACACCAGCCCCAGCACGACCCCTACACTGCCCGAACACCACTTCTCTGTCCTAAACCCTGAAACACCAGTCCCAGCACGACCCCATACACTGCCCGAACACCACTGCACTGCCGTAAACCCTGAAACACCACACTCAGCAAGACTCCCTATACTGCCAAAACACCACTGATGTAAACCCTGAAACCCCACGCCCTGCACGACCCCCTACACTGCCTGAACACCACTGCACTGCCCTAAACACTGAAACACAACCCCCAGCACGACCACCTACACTGCCCGTACACCACTGCACTGCCCTAAACCCTTGAAGACCAGCCCCAGCACGACCCCCTACACTGCCTGAACACCACTGCACTGCCCTAAACCCTGAAACACCACCCCCAGCACGACCACCTACACTACCCGAACACCACTGCACTGCCCTAAACCCTGAAACAACTCCCCCAGCATGACCCCCTACTCTGTCCGAACACCACTGCTCTGTCCAAACCCTAAAACACCAGCCTCAGGACGACCCCTCACACTGCCTGAACACCACTGCACTGCCCTAAACCCTTTAACACCACACCCAGCACGACCCCCTACACTGCCTGAACACCACTGCACTGCCCTAAAACATGAAACACTACCCCCAACACGACCCCCTACACTGCCCGTACACCACTGTACTGCCCTAAACCCTGAAACACCATCCCCAGCACGACCCACTACACTGCCTGAACACTACTGCACTGCCCTAAACAGTGAAACGCTACCCCCAGCAACACCCCCTACACTGCCCGAACATCACTGCACTGACCTAAACCCTGAAACACCACCCCTACATTGCCCGAATACCACTGCACTGCCCTAAACCCTGAAACACCAGCCCCAGCATGACCCCCTACCCTGCCCGAACACCACTGCACTGCCCTAAACCCTGAAACACCAGCCCCAGCACGACCCCCTACACTGCCCTAACACCACTGCACTGCCCCACTGCCCCAAACCCTGAAACACCAGCCCCAGCACCACCCTCTACACTGCCCGAACACCACTGCCCTAAACCCTGAAACACCACTACCAGGAAGACCCCCTACACTGCCCAATCAACACTGCCCTAAACCCTGAAACACCACCCCCAGCACGACCCCCTACTCTGCCCGAACACCACTGCACTGACCTAAACCCTGAAACACCACCCCTACATTGCCCGAATACCAGTGCACTGCCTTAAACCCTGAAACACCACCCCATCACGACCCCCTACACTGCACGAACACCACTGCACTGCCCTAAAACCTGAAACACTACCCCCAGCACAACACCCTACACTGCCCGAACACCACTGCACTATCCTAAACCCTGAAACACCACGCCCAGCAAGACCACCTACACTGCCCGAACACCACAGCCCTAAACCCTGAAACACCACCCCCTGCAAGACCCCCTACACTGCCCGAACAGCACTGCATGCTCTAATCCCTGAAACACCACCCCCTGCACGACCCCCTGCACTGCCCGAACACCATTGCTCTGCCCAAAACCCTAAACACCAGCCCCAGCACGACCCCCTACAATGCCCGAACACCACTGCACTGCCCTAAACCCAGAAACACCAGCCAGCACAACCCCCTACACTGCCCGAACACCACTCCACTGTCCTAAACCCTGAAACACCATCCCCAGCATGACCCCCTACACTGCCCGAACACCACTGCACTGCCCTAAATCCTGAAACACCAGCCCTAGCACGACCCCCTACACTGCCCAAACACCACTGCACTGCCCTAAACCCTGATACACCACCCCCAGCATGACCCATTACACTGCCTGAACACCACTGCACTGTTATAAACCCTGAAACAACACCCCCAGCACGACCCCCTACTCTGCCTGAACACAACTGCTATGCCCTAAACCCTAAAACACCAGCCTCAGCATGCCCCCTTATTCTGCCCGAACACCACTGCACTGCCCTAAACCCTGAAACACCAGTCCCAGCATGACCCCCTACACTGCCCGAACACAAATGTACTGCACTAAACCTTGAAACACCAGCCCCTGCATGACACCCTACACAGCCCTAACACTTCTGCACTGCCCTAACCTCTGAAACATCACCGCTAGCAATACCCCCTACACTGCCTGAACACCACTGCCCTAAACCCTGAAACACCATCCCCAGAAAGACCCCCTACACTGCCCGAACACCACTGTACTGCCCTAAACCCTGAAACACCACCCCAGCACAACCCTCAACACGGCCCGAACACCAGTGCTCTACCCAAACCCCTGAAACACCAGCCCCAGCATGACCCTCTACACTGCCCGAACAAAACTGCACTGCCCTAAACCCTGAAACACCAGCCCCCTCACGATCCCCTACACTGCCCGAATACCACTGCACTGCCCTAAACCCTTGAAGACCAGCCCCAGCACGACCCCCTACACTGCCCGAACACCACTGCACTGCCCTAAACCCTGAAACACCACCCCCAGCACGACCACCTACACTACCCGAACACCACTGCACTGCCCTAAACCCTGAAACAACTCCCCCAGCATGACCCCTTACTCTGTCCGAACACCACTGCTCTGTCCAAACCCTAAAACACCAGCTTCAGGACGACCCCTCACACTGCCTGAACACCACTGCACTGCCCTAAACCCTTTAACACCACACCCAGCACGACCCCCTACACTGCCTGAACACCACTGCACTGCCCTAAAACATGAAACACTACCCCCAGCACGAACCCCTACACTGCCCGTACACCACTGTACTGCCCTAAACCCTGAAACACCATCCCCAGCACGACCCACTACACTGCCTGAACACTACTGCACTGCCCTAAACAGTGAAACGCTACCCCCAGCAACACCCCCTACACTGCCCGAACATCACTGCACTGACCTAAACCCTGAAACACCACCCCTACATTGCCCGAATACCACTGCACTGCCCTAAACCCTGAAACACCTGCCCCAGCATGACCCCCTACCCTGCCCGAACACCACTGCACTGCCCTAAACCCTGAAACACCAGCCCCAGCACGACCCCCTACACTGCCCTAACACCACTGCACTGCCCCACTGCCCCAAACCCTGAAACACCAGCCCCAGCACCACCCTCTTCACTGCCCGAACACCACTGCCCTAAACCCTGAAACACCACTACCAGGAAGACCCCCTACACTGCCCAATCAACACTGCCCTAAACCCTGAAACACCACCCCCAGCACGACCCCCTACTCTGCCCGAACACCACTGCACTGACCTAAACCCTGAAACACCACCCCTACATTGCCCGAATACCACTGCACTGCCTTAAACCCTGAAACACCACCCCATCACGACCCCCTACACTGCCCGAACACCACTGCACTGCCCTAAAACCTGAAACACTATCCCCAGCACAACACCCTACACTGCCCGAACACCACTGCACTATCCTAAACCCTGAAACACCACGCCCAGCAAGACCACCTACACTGCCCGAACACCACAGCCCTAAACCCTGAAACACCACCCCCTGCAAGACCCCCTACACTGCCCGAACAGCACTGCATGCTCTAATCCCGGAAACACCACCCCCTGCACGACCCCCTGCACTGCCCGAACACCATTGCTCTGCCCAAAACCCTGAACACCAGCCCCAGCACGACCCCCTACACTGCCCGAACACCACTGCACTGTCCTATACCCTAAAACACCAGCCCCCGTATGACACCCTACAATGTCCGAACACCCCTGCACTTCCCTAAACCCTGAAACACCAGCCCCAGCATGACCCCCTAACCTGCCCGAACACCACTGCACTGCTCTGAAACCTAAAACACCACCCTTAGCATGACCCCCTACACTGCCCGAACACTACTGCACTGCCCTAAACCCTGAAACACCAACCCCAGCATGACCCATATACTGCCCGAATACGACTCCACTGCCCTAAACCCTGAAACACTACCCCCAGCAAGACCCCCTACACTGCCCGAACACTACTGCACTGCCCTAACCCTTGAAACATCACCTCCAGCAATACCCCCTCCACTGCCCGAAAACCACTGCCCTAAATCCTGAAACACCACCCCCAGCAAGACCCCCTACTCTGCCCAAACACCACTGCACTGCCCTAAATCCTAAAACACCTCCCCCAGCATGACCCTCTACACTGCCCGAACAACACTGCTCTGCCCAAAACCCTGAAACAGCAGCCCCAGCATGACCCCCTACTCTGCCCGAACACCACTGCACTGCACAAAACCCTGACACACCAGCCTCAGCATGACCCCCTACACTGCCCGAACAGCACTGCACTGCCCTAAATCCTGAAACACCACCCCAGCAAGACATCCTACTCTGCCCAAACACCACTGCACTGCCCCAAATCCTAAAACACCTCCCCCAGCACGACCCCCTACTCTGCCCGAACACAACTGCTCTGCCCTAAACCCTAAAACACCAGCCTCAGAGCGACCCCTTACACTGCCCGCACACCACTGCACTGCCCTAATCCCTGAACCACCACCCACAGCACGACTCCTTACACTGCCCGAAAACCACTACACTGCCCTAAACCCTGAAACACCAGCCACAGCATGACCCCCTACAATGCCCGAACACCACTGCACTGCCCTAAACCCTGAAACACCAGCCAGCATGACCCAATACACTGCCTGAAAACCACTGCACTGCCCTAAACCCTGAAACACCAGCCCCAGCATGACCCCCTACACTGCCCGAACACCACTGCATTGCCCTAAACCCTGAAACACCAGCCCCAGCATGACCCCATACACTGCCCGAACACCACTGAAATGCCCTAAACCCTGAAAAACCAGCCCCAGCATGGCACCCTACACTTCCCGAACACCACTGCACTGCCCTAAACCCTGAAACACAACCCCCAGTAAGACCCCTGCACTGCCCGAACACCACTGCAGTGCCCTAAACCCTGAAACACCACCCCCAGCACGACCCTCTACACTGCCCGAACACCACTGCTCTGCCCGAAACCCTGAAACACCAGCCCCAGCACGACGCCCTACACTGCCCGAACACCACTGCACTGCCCTAAACCCTGAAACACCAGCCCCAGCATGACCCCCTACAATGCCCAAACACCACTGCTCTGCCCGCAACCCTGAAACACCAGCCCCTGCACGACCCCCTGCACTGCCCGAACACCACTGCACTGCCCTAAACCCTGAGACACCAGCCCCAGCATGACCCCCTACAATGCCCAAACACCACTGCACTGCCCTAAACCCTGAAACACCACCCCCAGCATGACCCATTACACTGCCTGAACACCACTGCACTGTTCTAAACCCTGAAACAACACCCCCAGCACAACCCCCTACTCTGCCCGAACACAACTGCTATGCCCTAAACCCTAAAACACCAGCCTCAGCACGCCCCCTTACTCTGCCCGAACACCACTGCACTGCCCTAAACCCTGAAACACCAGCCCCAGCATGACCCCCTACACTGCCCGAACACAAATGTACTGCACTAAACCTTGAAACACCAGCCCCTGCATGACACCCTACACAGCCCTAACACTACTGCACTGCCCTAACCTCTGAATCATCACCTCTAGCAATACCCCCTACACTGCCTGAACACCACTGCCATAAACCCTGAAACACCATCCCCAGAAAGACCCCCTACACTGCCCGAACACCACTGTACTGCCCTAATCCCTGAAACACCACTCCAGCACAACCCTCTACACGGCCCGAACACCACTGCTCTGCCCAAACCCCTGAAACACCAGCCCCAGCATTACCCTCTACACTGCCCGAACAAAACTGCACTGCCCTAAACCCTGAAACACCAGCCCCCTCACGATCCCCTACACTGCCCGAATACCACTGCACTGCCCTAAACACTTGAAGACCAGCTCCAGCACGACCCCCTACACTGCCCGAACACCACTGCACTGCCCTAAACCCTGAAACACCACCCCCAGCACGACCACCTACACTACCCGAACACCACTGCACTGCCCTAAACCATGGAACAACTCCCCCAGCATGACCCCCTACTCTGTCCGAACACCACTGCTCTGCCCAAACCCTAAAACACCAGCCTCAGGATGACCCCTCACACTGCCTGAACACCACTGCACTGCCCTAAACCCTTTAACACCACACCCAGCACGACCCCCTACACTGCCTGAACACCACTGCACTGCCCTAAAACATGAAACACTACCTCCAGCACGACCCCCTACACTGCCCGTACACCACTGTACTGCCCTAAACCCTGAAACACCATCCCCAGCACGACCCACTACACTGCCTGAACACTACTGCACTGCCCTAAACAGTGAAACGCTACCCCCAGCAACACCCTCTACACTGCCCGAACATCACTGCACTGACCTAAACCCTGAAACACCACCCCTACATTGCCCGAATACCACTGCACTGCCCTAAACCCTGAAACACCAGCCCCAGCACGACCCCCTACCCTGCCCGAACACCACTGCACTGCCCTAAACCCTGAAACACCAGCCCCAGCACGACCCCCTACACTGCCCTAACACCACTGCACTGCACCACTGCCCCAAACCCTGAAACACCAGCCCCAGCACCACCCTCTACACTGCCCGAACACCACTGCCCTAAACCCTGAAACACCACTACCAGGAAGACCCCCTACACTGCCCAATCAACACTGCCCTAAACCCTGAAACACCACCCCCAGCACGACCACCTACTCTGCCCGAACACCACTGCACTGACCTAAACCCTGAAACAACTCCCCCAGCATGACCCCCTACTCTGTCCGAACACCACTGCTCTGCCCAAACCCTAAAACACCAGCCTCAGGATGACCCCTCACACTGCCTGAACACCACTGCACTGCCCTAAACCCTTTAACACCACACCCAGCATGACCCCCTACACTGCCTGAACACCACTGCACTGCCCTAAAACATGAAACACTACCTCCAGCACGACCCCCTACACTGCCCGTACACCACTGTACTGCCCTAAACCCTGAACCACCATCCCCAGCACGACCCACTACACTGCCTGAACACTACTGCACTGCCCTAAACAGTGAAACGCTACCCCCAGCAACACCCTCTACACTGCCCGAACATCACTGCACTGACCTAAACCCTGAAACACCACCCCTACATTGCCCGAATACCACTGCACTGCCCTAAACCCTGAAACACCAGCCCCAGCACGACCCCCTACCCTGCCCGAACACCACTGCACTGCCCTAAACCCTGAAACAGCAGCCCCAGCACGACCCCCTACACTGCCCTAACACCACTGTTCTGCCCTAAACCATGAAACACTGCACTGCACCACTGCCCCAAACCCTGAAACACCAGCCCCAGCACCACCCTCTACACTGCCCGAACACCACTGCCCTAAACCCTGAAACACCACTACCAGGAAGACCCCCTACACTGCCCAATCAACACTGCCCTAAACCCTGAAACACCACCCCCAGCACGACCCCCTACTCTGCCCGAACACCACTGCACTGACCTAAACCCTGAAACACCACCCCCAGCACGACCCTCTACTCTGCCCAAACACCACTGCACTGCCCTAAATCCTGAAACACCACCCCCACCATGACGCCCTACATTGCCCGAATACCACTGCACTGCCCTAAACCCTGAAACACCACCCACGGCACGACCTCCTGCACTGCCTGAACACCACTGCTCTGCCCTAAACCTTGAAACACCACCCCCAGCACGACCCTCTACTCTGCCCAAACACCACTGCACTGCCCTAAATCCTGAAACACCACCCCCACCATGACGCCCTACATTGCCCGAACACCACTGCACTGCCCTAAACCCTGAAACACCACCCCCACCATGACGCCCTACATTGCCCGAACACCACTGCACTGCCCTAAACCCTGAAACACCAGCCCCAGAATGACCTCTACACTGCCCGAACACCACTGCCCTAAACCTTGAAACACCACCACCAGCAAGAACTCCTACACTGCCCAATCACCACTTCCCTAAACCCTGAAACACCACCCCCAGCACGACCCCCTACTCTGCCCGAACACCACTGCACTGACCTAAACCCTGAAACACCACCCCTACACTGCCCGAACACCACTGCACTGTCCTAAACCCTGAAACACCACTACCGACACGACCTCCAACACTGCCTGAACACCACTGCTCTGCCCTAAACCTTGAAACACCACCCCCAGTGCGACCCTCTACTCTGCCCAAACACCACTGCACTGCCCTAAATCCTAAAACACCTCCCCCAGCATGACCCTCTACACTGCCCGAACAACACTGCTCTGCCCGAAACCCCGAAACAGCAGCCCCAGCATGACCCCCTACACTGCCCAAACACCACTGCACTGCCCTAAATCCTAAAACACCTCCCCCAGCATGACCCTCTACACTGCCCGAACAGCACTGCACTGCCCTAAACACTGAAACACCACCCCCAGCACGACCCCCTACACTGCCCGAACACCACTGCACTGCTCTAAACCCTGAAACAACACCCCCAGCACGACCCCCTACTCTCCCCGAACACAACTGCTCTGCCCTAAACCCTAAAACACCAGCCTCAGCACGACCCCTTACACTGCCCGAACACCACTGCACTGCCCTAATCCCTGAACCACCACCCACAGCACGACTCCTTACACTGCCCGAAAACCACTAAACTGCCCTAAACCCTGAAACACCACCCACAGCATGACCCCCTACAATGCCCGAACACCACTGCACTGCCCTAAACCCTGAAACACCAGCCAGCATGACCCAATACACTGCCTGAACACCACTGCACTGCCCTAAACCCTGATACACCAGCCCCAGCATGACCCCCTACAGTGCCCGAACACCAATGCATTGCCCTAAACCCTGAAACACCAGCCAGCATGACCCAATACACTGCCTGAACACCACTGCACTGCCCTAAACCCTGATACACCAGCCCCAGCATGACCCCCTACAGTGCCCGAACACCACTGCATTGCCCTAAACCCTGAAACACCAGCCCCAGCACAACCCCCTACACTGCCCTAACACCACTGCACTGTCCTAAACCATGAAACACCAGCCCCAGCATGACCCCATACACTGCCCGAACACCACTGCAATGCCCTAAACCCTGAAACACCAGCCCCATCATGACCCCCTACACTGCCGAACACCACTGCACTGCCCTAAACCCTGAAAAACCAGCCCCAGCATGGCACCCTACACTGCCCGAACACCACTGCACTGCCCTAAACCCTGAAACACAACCCCCAGCAAGACGCCTGCACTGCCCGAATACCACTGCACTGCCCTAAACCCTTGAAGACCAGCCCCAGCACGACCCCCTACACTGCCCGAACACCACTGCACTGCCCTAAACCCTAAATCACCACCCTCAGCACGACCACCTACACTACCCGAACACCACTGCACTGCCCTAAACCCTGAAACAACTCCCCCAGCATGACCCCCTACTCTGTCCGAACACCACTGCTCTGCCCAAACCCTAAAACACCAGCCTCAGGACGACCCCTCACACTGCCTGAACACCACTGCACTGCCCTAAACCCTTTAACACCACCCCCAGCACGACCCCCTACACTGCCTGAACACCACTGCACTGCCCTAAAACATGAAACACTACCCCCAGCACGACCCCCTACACTGCCCGAATACCACTGTACTGCCTTTAACCCTGAAACACCATCCCCAGCACGACCCACTACACTGCCTGAACACTACTGCACTGCCCTAAACAGTGAAACGCTACCCCCAGCAACACACCCTACACTGCCCGAACATCACTGCACTGACCTAAACCCTGAAACACCACCCCTACATTGCCCGAATACCACTGCACTGCCCTAAACCCTAAAATACCAGCCCCAGCATGACCCCCTACCCTGCCCGAACACCACTGCACTGCCCTAAACCCTGAAACACCAGCCCCAGCACGACCCCCTACACTGCCCTAACACCACTGCACTGCCCCAAACCCTGAAACACCAGCCCCAGCACCACCCTCTACACTGCCCGAACACCACTGCCCTAAACCCTGAAACACCACTACCAGGAAGACCCCCTACACTGCCCAATCAACACTGCCCTAAACCCTGAAACACCACCCCCAGCACGACCCCCTACTCTGCCCGAACACCACTGCACTGACCTAAACCCTGAAACACCACCCCTACATTGCCCGAATACCACTGCAGTGCCCTAAACCCTGAAACACCACCCCCGGCACGACCTCCTGCACTGCCTGAACACCACTGCTCTGCCCTAAACCTTGAAACACCACCCCCAGCACGACCCTCTACATTGCCCGAACACCACTGCACTGCCCTAAACCCTGAAACACCAGCCCCAGAATGACCCCTACACTGCCCGAACACCACTGCCCTAAACCTTGAAACACCACCACCAGCAAGACCTCCTACACTGCCCAATCACCACTGCCCTAAACCCTGAAACACCACCCCCAGCACGACCCCCTACTCTGCCTGAACACCACTGCAATGACCTAAACCCTGAAACACCACCCCTACACTGCCCGAACACCACTGCACTGCCCTAAACCCTGAAACACCACTACCGACACGACCTCCTACACTGCCTGAACACCACTGCTCTGCCCTAAACCTTGAAACACCACCCCCAGCACGACCCTCTACTCTGTGCGAACACCACTGCGCTGCCCTAAACCCTGAAACACCACCCCCATCATGGCCCCCTACACTGCCCGAACACCACTGCACTGCCCTAAATCCTGAAACACCAGCCCATCACGACCCCCAACACTGCCCGAACACCTATGCACTGGCCTAAACCCTGAAACACCAGCCCCCGCACGACCCCCTACACTGCCCGATCACCACTGCACTGCCCTATACCCTGAAACACCAGCCCCAGCATGACACCCTACAATGCCCGAACACCACTGCACTGACCTAAACCCTGAAACACCAGTCAGCACGCCTCCCTACGTTGCCTGAACACCACTGCACTGCCCTAAACCCTGAAACACCAGCCCCAGCATCACCCCCTACACAGCCCGAACAGCACTGCACTGCCCTAAACCCTGAAACACCACCCCCAGCATGACCTCCTACACTGTCCGAACACCACTGCACTGCTCTAAACCCTGAAACAACACCCCCAGCATGACCCCCTACTCTGCCCAAACACAACTGCTCTGCCCTAAACCCTAAAACACCAGCCTCAGCACGACCCCTTACACTGCCCGAATACCACTGCACTGCCCTAAACCCTGAACCACCACCCACAACACGACTCCTTACACTGCCTGAAAACCACTACACTGCCCTAAACCCTGAAACACCAGCCACAGCATGACCCGCTACAATGCCCAAACACCACTGCACTGCCCTAAACCCTGAAACACCAGCCATCATGACCCCCTACACTGCCCGAACACCACTGCACTGCCATAAACCCTGAAACACCAGCCCCAGCATGACCCCCTACACTGTCCGAACACCACTGCATTGCCCTAAACCCTGAAACACCAGCCCCAGCACAACCCCCTACACTGCCCTAACACCACTGCACTGTCCTAAACCATGAAACACCAGCCCCGGCATGACCCTGTACACTGCCCGAACACCACTGCAATGCCCTAAACCCTGAAACACCAGTCCCATCTTGACCCCCTACACTGCCCGAATACCACTGCACTGCCCTAAACCCTGAAAAACCAGCCCCAGCATGACACCCTACACTGCCCGAACACCACTGCACTGCACTGTCCTAAACCCTGAAACACCAGCCCCAGCATGACACCCTACTCTGCCCGAACACCACTGTACTGCCTTAAACCCTGAAACACCACCCCCAGCAAGACCGCCTACACTGACCGAACACCACAGCCCTAAACCCTGAAACACCACCCCCTGCAAGCCCCTACACTGCCCGAAAAGCACTGCATGCTCTAATCCCCGAAACACCACCCCCTGCACGACCCCGTGCACTGCCCGAACACAATTACTCTGCCCAAAACCCTGAAACACCAGCCCCAGCATGACCCCCTACACTGCCCGAACACCACTGCACTGCCCTATACCCTGAAACACCAGCCCCAGCATGACACCTGTTAGAAATGGGAACCCCTGGTTGGCGTTGGTAAGGACCAGCGACAAGCAGGGACCCTTCACTTCTAGTCAGGGCGTAGGATTTCCTCTAAGAATAACCCCTGCTCACCCTTAAGGTTGCGTGGCGCGAGCAGACAAGGCTAATCCCCAGGCGTTATACAGTTAAGCATTTGAAGGCATACACACAGTAAACATATCAGTAGCACCACAGAGGGACACCAGTCAAGGTTTATAAAAATACGTAGGCTTTATGAAAAAAATTTCTTTTGCAGGCTTAAGTACAAGACCGTTAATAACGTTTCGCGAGGCACACAATACTTTTCGGGTTCATAAGTTCTCTTCGATAATGCTTAAAGTCAGGTTCTGTGCAGAGCGGGTCTCAGCGGGACGGACCTTCAATTCAGTGGTGCGCACTTTCCAGTGCGGGGGGGCACAAATACCTGGCAATGACTTGGGACGATGCGGGGCCTTGGACAGACGTCGGCAGCTCACAGGCAGGTCCGGCTCTCAGCAGCGCCGCGATGCGGGGGGTTGGGGCGGGACCTCCGGAGGTGCTGCGGCGGAGTCAGGCTGCGGCAAAGTCCGGGACGGGGGATTCCTTTCGTCACGAGGCGGCTTCCTCCGGGGCAGTGAGGCGGCACTCAGCAACCTGTACAACGTACGGGCTGGCTTCTCGGGTGCGGCGCTGCCTCGGGGGGTGAAACACAGGGCACACAGGGGCGCTTGTCGTCTCTCCAACTGCAATGCGAGGTCGTGGCGGCTGTCGGCCGTGGCGGTGCGGCTTAGTCATGAAGGGGAGAGCGAGTCAGGTGCAGGGCGGCCTCAGCGGGACACGGTGCGAGCGACGGCTTACTCAGCGGTGGCACGAAGGGTCGGGCGGCACCAGCACGGATTTGAGGCACTTCAGGGCAAAACAAAAGGTTGCAAGGCACACTCAGCAGCGGCGACAGCGGGGCACGAGCACAGGCAGTCCAGCAGCTCGTTTTTGAAGGGGGGGAGAGCCCAATGGTCCTGGGGCTCAGTTCAGGGGGCAAGTTCACAAGCAAGCCCTTGGAGATTGTTCACAAAGCACACGTTGATTCAAAAGTCTTTCTCAGTCTTTTCCTCTCCTTCTTGCAGCAAGGCACCCACCACAGGCCAGTCTCTCAGGCTTAGAGACAGTAGTCCTCCATGTAGCTTTCCCAGGTCCTCCTCTTCAGGCAGAGTTTCTTCTTGGCGTAAACAGGATCTGATTTCTTAGGAGCAGTGCTCCTTCTTTTAAAGCACAATTCTTTTGTTCTTTGTCGCCAGGGGACCTGGGCCTGGCTCAGTCCAGTTTTGGAGCACTTTGTTGTGGTGACTCTGCTCTTTCCTTTCAGCAGCAGGGCAGAGACATCAGCCGCTCCACAGGGGGCGGAGCCGGCATTGTGGTGGCAGAGCACAGGTCTATTCAGAGTCAAAGGTGTACTCCTCCCACCCATCCTGGTGTAATCTCTCTACCCACCACCTGGCAGCCAGCCTGTCTCCTGGAATTCCCCAGCCCTGCTCCTTTACTGTTACTAGGCAGAACACACACACACAGCAGATGCGGACTGAAATGGCCAGGTGGGTAAATACTAACTTTCTAAAAGTAGTATTTACAAACACAGGATATTAAAATAAACTTTACTAAAAGAAGTATTTTATTATTCTGAGTTCAGGCATACTAAACTTGACTTTCTACCATGCTCTATGAGTCCACTGGGATTACAGCGTGTAGTAATTCCAGCAGCCCATTCTGGCCTATGGAGAGCAAGTAGCCTTCAATAGTGAAAAACGAAAATGGCTGTAATTCACTATTAGGACATGCCACACACATCAGGGCATGTCCTACCTTATACCTACAATGCACCCTGCCCTTGGGCCTACCAGAGGGGTGACTAATATGTAGTTAAGTGAAGGTTTGGGGACTGGCAAGTAGGTGCATTTGCGCAATCAGCGCGATAGACCGCGCGCAGGTTCTGCAGTGGCAGACCCTAGACACATTTTACTAGGCTGCTTCTGTGGGTGGCACAACCAGTGCTGCAAGCCCACCAGCAGCATTTGTATTTACAAGCCCTGGCACTCCTGGTGCACTTCACTAGGGGCTGATAGTAAACCATATAAGGCAAACATGGACACCAATCGATGTATACACTTTTCAAAAGGGAGCACTTGCACTGTGGCACTGATTAGCAGTGGCACAGTGCCCTGAGCAGCTAACACCAACAAAACACAATGAGGCACATCAGCAAAAAGTGGAAGGGAAACTCACGCCAAGGTGCCAGGTCTAACACGTGTCCCCTCCAGCTGAAATGTGGGGGGAACTACCCTACCCCAGGGAGTTCCTCTTCACTAAGGCGGAAAAACCTGGACAGACCGTCAGCATTGGCGTGATCTGTGCCAGGGCGATGCTCCACCGTAAAGTCCATACCCTGTCGGGAGATGGACCACCTCAACAGTTTTGGGTTCTCACCCCTCATTTGCATTAACCATCTGAGGGGCCTGTGGTCGGTCTGAACCCGGAAGTGAGACCCGAACAAGTAGGGTCTTAGCTTCTTCAGCGCCCAGACCACAGCAAATGCTTCTCGCTCGATTGCACTCCACCTTTGTTCCCGTGAAAGTAACCTCCTACTAATGAAGGCTACAGGTTGGTCCCAGCCCTCCTCAGTCATCTGTGAGAGAACAACCCCTACACCATGCTCTGATGCGTCTGTCTGCACTAGGAATTCTTTGGAGAAGTCAGGAGCCAAGAGCACGGGCGCCGTGCACATGGCAGTCTTCAGGGTGTCAAAGGCCGTCTGATAGGTGTCAGTCCATATCACTTTTCTGGGCTGCTTCTTCGAAGTCAGCTCTGTCAAGGGGGCAACAATGCTGCCATACCCCTTGACAAACCTCCTGTAGTACCCTGTGAGTCCTAAAAAGGCCCTCACCTCCGTCTGGGTCTTTGAGGGCTCCCAAGCCAGGATGGTTTCGATCTTGGGTTGTAGGGGTGCCAACTGGCCGCTCCCTACTTGGTGTCCCAAGTACACCACGGAACCCTGCCCGATCTGACACTTGCTTGCCTTGATTGTGAGGCCTGCCTTGCGCAGTGCCATCAACACTTCCCAGAGATGTTGCAGGTGTTCTTTCCATGTGCCACTGAACACTGCGATGTCATCCAGGTAGGCGGCGCTGAACTCGGTCAGCCCAGCCAACACCTGGTTGACCAACCTCTGGAAGGTGGCAGGGGCATTCTTCATCCCAAATGGCATAATGCCCATCTGGTGTGGAGAATGCTGACCTCTCTTTGGCCCCATCAGTTAAGGCGATCTGCCAGTACCCAGACGTCAAATCAAACGTGCTGAGGTACCGTGCAGCCCCTAACCGATCGATGAGCTCATCAGCTCTGGGGATGGGGTGCGCGTCAGTCTTGGTGACCGAATTGAGTCCTCTGTAGTCCACACAGAACCGGAGTTCGGGTGTGGCACCCGGCGTTGCAGCCTTTGGGACCAAGACCACTGGGCTGGCCCAAGGACTGCTGGAGGACTCAACCACCCCAAGAGCAAGCATCTTTGAGACCTCCTCTTTGATGCAGGCTCTGACCCTGTCAGTTACTCTGTAAACTTTGTGCTTCACAGGCAAGCTGTCTCCTGTGTCCACATCATGGACGCACCAATCTGTGACACCAGGAACCAGGGAGAACAGGTCAGGAAACTGCCCCAGCAGCTGGCGGCAGTCATCCTGTTGCTCAGGGGTCAGGGTGGGTGAGAGGTTAACTCCATCCACTGACCCGTCTCGCTCTGAGGCTACCAGGAGGTCAGGAAGAGGCTCAGACTCCTCCTCCATCCCATCATCTGTGGCCAAGAGCATGCCCACTTCGGACCTCTCCAAGTGGGGCTTCAGTCGATTGACATGGAGGACCCTCAAGGGGTTCCTAGGAGACTGCAAGTCCACCAAGTAGGTGACAGAACTCTTGCGCTCCACAATCTCAAAGGGTCCTGTCCACTTGTCCTGGAGTGCACAAGGCTCCACCGGGGCCAGGACCCATACCTTTTGACCAGGTTGAAGCTTAACCAGAGTGGCGTTCTGGTCGTACCACCGCTTCATTTCCTCCTGGCTGGCTTCCAGGTTTGCCTCAACAAGTTGCCTGAAACGCCGAGTCTGGTTCCGGAAGGCCAGCATGTAACTGTATACATTCTGGTGAGGTTTCCTGGGAGATTGCTCCCAGCCTTCCTTGACCAGACTAAGAGGTCCTCGTACTGGGTGGCCATACAGAAGCTCAAAGGGACTGAACCCCAGAGATTTCTGTGGCACCTCACGGTATGCAAAGAGAAGGCATGGTAAGAGGACGTCCCACTTACGCCTCATGGGTTCCTCAAGACCCATAATCATGCCCTTTAGGGTTCGGTTGAATCTCTCAACCAACCCGTTTCCTTGGGGATGGTAAGGGGTGGTGAACTTGTATGTCACACCACACTCTTGCCAAAGCGATTTCATATATTTCGATATGAAATTGGTCCCCCTGTCGGACACCACCTCTAGAGGGAATCCTACTCGTGAGAAAATTCCCATCAGTGCCCGTCCCACCACGGGGGCCATCACTGTCCTCAGAGGGATGGCTTCACGGTACCGGGTGGCATGGTCCACCAAGACCAGGATAAACCTGTTGCCCATGGCTGTCTTGGGGTCCAGTGGCCCCACAATGTCAATCCCCACTCGCTGGAATGGGGTACTGACCACAGGGAAAGGTTGGAGTGGAGCTTTCAGCTTCCTTCCACTCTTGCCACTTGCCTGGCAAGTCTGGCATGTCCTGCAGTGAGTGTCAGAACTCCTGCGCATTTGAGGCCAATAAAAGTGGGTGACAAGCCTTTCAAAGGTCTTGTCCTGCCCCAAATGCCCTGTTAACGGAACGTCGTGAGCCAGCCCCAGTAGGAAGGCTCTGAACTGCTGGGGTACCACCAGCGCACGGGCTGACCCAGGTTCAGCAACCTTAGGCTCTGAGTACAGGAGGTCGTTCTCCCAGTAGATTAAGTGAGTACCGGACTGATCACCATTGGCCTGGGCTGCAGCCTGCTGCCGCATACCCACTAGAGAGGGGCACTCTTTCTGCTCCCTGCAGAATTCCTCCCTGGTGGGGCCTTCTTCTTGCTGCCAATGGGTCAGCTCAGGCAGGTCCCCCAGTTGGGCTATCTGTTCCCGGTAGGCTCCAGGGCATCCTCCTGGGCCGTGGGAACTTTAGGGGCCGGTTTCCCGCGCCTCCTGCGCCCTCTCCCTAAAGCCGGTTCCTGGGCCTCTCCCTCAGGCTCCAGGGTCCCTTCAACACCCCTACTGGCTGCCATTGACCGGGTGGTCACGCACGCCCAGTCAGGCAAACCCACCATCCGCAGGTGAGCTGTCTTCTCCACCTTTTCCCAAGGGGAGCTCTGCAAGTCATTCCCTAGGAGACAGTCTACAGGCATGGCAGTTCTCACAGCGACTTGCAGAGTACCAGAGACCCCCCCCCCACTCAAAGGGAACTTGAGCCATTGGACAATGACTCTCTGTGTTGTCGGCATTGACAATCCGACAATAGGCATGGGGTACAACCTGCTCTTGAGATACCAGGTGCTGCCGCACTGCAGTCACACTGGCGCCTGTGTCTCGAAGAGCCTCTACCTTCTTCCCATTGACGGTCACCACTTGCCCATATTTCTTAGTGTTAGAGGGCAAGTCGGCGTTAGGGACCATCTCCCTGTCTCCTAGTGAGACTAAGGTCAGCTGGACGGGGTCCCACCCACCTGGGACTTCTACCTCCTCCCCAAAGGCTATTGTAGCCACTTGCTTCGGTAGAGCACCAGTGGGTGCTGGTTTCACATACTGGCGACACTTGGGATCACTGGCAAAGTGACCTAGTTCACCACATTTATAACATTGAGGGGGCCCCTTGGGAACAGGTTTACCTGTCGGGGCCCCTGTCAGCTTTGGGGGTGGGGGAGGCTGAGAACCTTTCTGCTGGTTCCCTTGGGCATTACTTTGGGGGACTTTTGGAAACCCTTTCTGTTTTCCCCTGTCCCCCCCACTCTTCTGCTGGGGACACTGCCCACTCTTGGCGGAGTCTCCCACTTGACCCTTGTGGACCCTGGTGCTGACCCAGCGGTACGCCTCTTCAGCAAGCTTCCTAGGGTTAGTCAGCTTGCTATCTATCAGGTGTTGGCGTAGCTCAGGAAAACAATTAAGCGACAAGTGCTCCCATGCAATTAAATCAAAGAGACCTTGGTAATCATCTACTTTGCTACCCTTCACCCAGCCATCCAGTGCTCTGCAGAAAAAGGTTACATACTCCACATACGTACTCCCCGCAATCTTGGTACACCCCCTGAACCTCTGTCTATATAATTCAGGAGTGAGCCCATATCTATTCATTAAAGCTTCCTTCATGTGGGGGTAAGAATTGTAGACATCAGAGGGCAAATCTAAACATGTGTCCCGCCCCTCACTGAGGAACTGCCCCCACAACCCCGCTCCCCAATCTTTCTCAGGGACCCGGTGGGAAGACATGGCTACCTCATAGGCCTTGAACCATTGACCTATGTCGTCATTCTTAAAGTATTCCTTAACTACATCTTTTGGCATGTACACCCTTGACTCTACCTGCACCGGCGTTGCGCTGCCACCAGAGGGAGGGTTTTCCAAACTTTTGGCCTTTAGCTCCAGCTCCCTCATTTTCAGGTCATACTCCATTCTTCTTTGTTCAAGAGCCATTTACTTGCTCTCTAGCTCCAATTGGCCATTCAATTTCAGCTTTGCCAACGTGACTTCTTGCTCTCTTGTGGCCTGTCTGTCTGCCAGCTCCTCTGGCGACAGGCCTCTGCCAAAACTATGGACACTGTCGGCTGGTTCTCCTGGTACCACCTCCCCAGGTGTACCCCTTGATTCAATCCAGGCCCTCAGCGCCTTTAAGTATTGAGCTTTGTGCCTAAATCCAGTTTTGGAGATTCCAAATTTGTTGCAAAAGCCTTTCAGCTGGGCTACTGTATAGCTTTCCAGTTTCTCTTCATCCCACTCTAAGTCTTCCATGTCACCTACACTAAGGACTATGGATGGCGCTTTCTCTGCAGGCTTGGAGCCAGGCATGATTCAAAAACTGGGGGTTCTTGGCAAAGCAACAGAAAAGAGCAACAGTATGTGGCTGCGTTATTTGGTCTGAACTCACTACGTGGCGACTAATTATTCACTGTGTATAAACTCCAAATGCAAATTCGAAAAATCCTCACCGCTGCCTCCAATTTTAGAAATGGGAACCCCTGGTTGGCGTTGGTAAGGACCAGCGACAAGCAGGGACCCTTCACTTCTAGTCAGGGCGTAGGATTACCTCTAAGAATAACCCCTGCTCACCCTTAAGGTTGCGTGGCGCGAGCAGACAAGGCTAATTCCCAGGCGTTATACAGTTAAGCATTTGAAGGCATACACACAGTAAACATATCAGTAGCACCACAGAGGGACACCAGTCAAGGTTTATAAAAATACGTAGGCTTTATGAAAATATTTTCTTTCGCAGGCTTAAGTACAAGACCGTTAATAACGTTTCGCGAGGCACACAATACTTTTCGGGTTCATAAGTTCTCTTCGATAATGCTTAAAGTCAGGTTCTGTGCAGAGCGGATCTCAGCGGGACGGACTTTCAGATTCGCAGTGCGCACTTTCCAGTGCGCGGGGGCACAAATACCTGGCAATGACTTGGGACGATGCGGGGCCTTGGACGGACGTCGGCAGCTCACAGGCAGGTCCGGCTCTCAGCAGCGCCGCGATGCGGGGCATTGGGGCAGGACCTTCGGAGGTGCTGCGGCGGAGTCAGGCTGCGGCAAAGTCCGGGACGGGGGATTCCTTTCGTCACGAGGCGGCTTCCTCCGGGGCAGTGAGGCGGCACTCAGCAACCTGTACAACATACGGCGCTGCTTCGGGGGGTGAAACACAGGGCACAGGGGCGCTTGTCGTCTCTCCAACTGCAATGCGAGGTCGTGGTGGCTGTCGGCCGTGGCGGTGCGGCGTAGTCGTGAAGGGGAGAGCGAGACAGGTGCAGAGCGGCCTCAGCGGGACACGGTGCGAGCGACGGCTTACTCAGCGGTGGCACGCAGGGTCGGGCGGCACCAGCACGGACTCGAGGCACTTCAAGGCAAAACAAAAGGTTGCAAGGCACACTCAGCAGCGGCAACAGCGGGACACGAGCACAGGCAGTCCAGCAGCTCGTTTTTGAAGGGGGGGAGAGCCGAATGGTCCTGGGGCTCAGTTCAGGGGGCAAGTTCACAAGCAAACCCTTGGAGATTGTTCACAAAGCACATGTTGATTCAAAAGTCTTTCTAAGTCTTTTCCTCTCCTTCTTGCAGCAAGGCACCCACCACAGGCCAGTCTCTCAGGCTTAGAGACAGTAGTCCTCCATGTAGCTTTCCCAGGTCCTCCTCTTCAGGCAGAGTTTCTTCTTGGCGTAAACAGGATCTGATTTCTTAGGAGCAGGGCTCCTTCTTTTATAGCACAATTCTTTTGTTCTTTGTCGCCAGGGGACCTGGACCTGGCTCAGTACAGTTTTAGAGCACTTTGTTGTGGTGACTCTGCTCTTTCCTTTCAGCAGCAGGGCAGAGACATCAGCCGCTCCACAGCCGCTCCACAGGGGGCGGAGCCGGCATTGTGGTGGCAGAGCACAGGTCTATTCAGAGTCAAAGGTGTACTCCTCCCACCCATCCTGGTGTAATCTCTCTACCCACCACCTGGCAGCCAGCCTGTCTCCTGGAATTCCCCAGCCCTGCTCCTTTACTGTTACTAGGCAGAACACACACACACAGCAGAGGCAGACTGAAATGGCCAGGTCAGTAAATACTAACTTTCTAAAAGTAGTATTTACAAACACAGGATATTAAAATAAACTTTACTAAAAGAAGTATTTTATTATTCTGAGTTCAGGCATACTAAACTTGACTTTCTACCATGCTCTATGAGTCCACTGGGATTACAGCGTGTATTAATTCCAGCAGCCCATTCTGGCCTATGGAGAGCAGGTAGCCTTCAATAGTGAAAAACGAAAATGGCTGTAATTCACTATTAGGACATGCCACACACATCAGGGCACATCCTACTTTACTAGGGGCTGATAGTAAACCAAATAAGCCAAACATGGACACCAATCGATGTATACACTTTTCAAAAGGGAGCACTTGCACTGTGGCACTGATTAGCAGTGGCAGAGTGCCCTGAGCAGCTAACACCAACAAAACACAATGAGGCACATCAGCAAAAAGTGGAAGGGAAACTCACGCCAAGGTGTCAGGTCTAACAACACCCTACAATGCCCGAACACCACTGCACTGACCTAAACCCTGAAACACCATTCAGCATGACCCCCTACATGGCCCGAACACCACTGCACTGCCCTAAATCCTGATACACCAGCCCCAGCACGACCCCTACACTGCCCTAACACCACTGCATAGTCCTAAACCCTGAAACACCAGCCCCAGCACGACCCCGTACACTGCCCGAACACCACTGCACTGCCCTAAACCCTGAAACACCAGCCCCAGCATGACACCCTACATTGCCTGAATACCACTGCAATGCCCTAAACCCTGAAACACCACCAACAGGACGACCACCTACATGGCCCAAACACCACTGCACTGCCCTAACCCCTGAAACACCGACCCCAGCATGACCCCCTGCTCTGTCCAAACAACACTGCCCTCAACCCTGAAACACCACCCCCAGCAAGACCCCCTACACTGCCCAATCACCACTGCCCTAAACACTGAAACACCACCCCCAGCACGACCCCCTACTCTGACCGAACACCACTGCACTGCCCTAAACCCTGAAACACCACCCCCAGCACAACCCCCTACACTGCCCGAACACCACTGCCCTAAACCCTGAAACACCACCCCCAGCACGATCCCCTACTCTGCCCGAACACCACTGCACTGACCTAAACCCTGAAACACCACCCCTACACTGCCTGAACACCACTGCACTGCCCTAAACCCTGAAACACCACTAGCGGCACGACCTCCTACACTGCCTGAACACCACTGCTCTGCCCTAAACCTTGAAACACAACCCCCAGCACGACCCTCTACTCTGTGCGAACACCACTGCACTGCCCTAAACCCTGAAACACCACCCCCATCATGACCCCCTACACTGCCGAACACCACTGCACTGCCCTAAATCCTGAAAAACCAGCCCCAGCACGACCCCCTACACTGCCCGAACACCAATGCACTGCCCTAAACCCTGAAACACCACCCCTATCACGACCCCCTACACTGCCCGAACACCACTGCACTGCCCTAAAACCTGAAACACTACCCCCAGCACGACACCCTACACTGCCCGAACACCACTGCACTGCCCTAAACCCTGAAACACCACGCCCAGCAAGACCGCCTACACTGCTCGAACACCACAGCCCTAAACCCTGAAACACCACCCCCTGCAAGACCCCCTACACTGCCCGAACAGCACTGCATGCTCTAATCCCTGAAACACCACCACCTGCACGACCCCCTGCACTGCCCGAACTCCATTGCTCTGCCCAAAACCCTGAACACCAGCCCCAGCACGATCCCTACACTGCCCGAACACCACTGCACTGCCCTATACCCTGAAACACCAGCCCCAGTATGACACCCTACAATGTCTGAACACCACTGCACTGACCTAAACCCTGAAACACCAGTCAGCACGCCTCCCTACATTGCCTGAACACCACTGCACTGCCCTAAACCCTGAAACACCAGACCCAGCATGACCCCCTAACCTGCCTGAACACCAGTGCACTGCTCTGAAACCTAAAACACCACCCTTAGCACGACCCCCTACACTGCCCAATCACCACTGCCCTAAACCCTGAAACACCACCCCCAGCACGACCCCCTACTCTGACCGAACACCACTGCACTGCCCTAAACCCTGAAACACCAACCCCAGCACGACCCCATACTAAGGGTGGGCGTAGTTCGCGAAGTAGCACTTCGCGAAACTACGCAAAGTAAAGTTCGCACTACGCGAGTTACGCGTAGCACTTCGCGAACTGCGTAGTAACATGTTCGCACTGTGCAAGATGTTGTTTTCAATGATTGCACAGTGCGGACAAGCAACCGGCACTGTGCACTCATTGAAAATGGCATCTTGCACAGTGCGAGCTGTAGTTTTCTGCTGCTCGAGTAGATTTTTACTCGAGCGGCAGCTTTCTCAACGCGAACTGGTAGTTTCTCATCGCGAGCGGTCGCGAGCACACGCGACCCCTCGCAATGAGAAACCTGACCTCCTCGCGTTGGGAATCTTGCCGGGAGGTTTATTTTCCATGCTCGCGATCGCCAACTTGATGTTGCTGATCGCGAACAAGGAAAAAGTCTCGCCGGGATGTCATTTTGCTTGCTCGCGGTCACCAACTTGACGTTGAGGACCGCGAGCACGCAAAAAATGACCGCAGCACTACGCAACACTACGCTACGCGTGTTCGCACTGTGCTACGTGCAGTTCGCGTAGTGCGAAGTAGCGCGAACTTCGCAAACTACGCGAGCGTAGCGTAGTGCTTCGCCCAGGCTTACCCCATACACTGCCCGAATACCACTCCACTGCCCTAAACCCTGAAACACTACCCTCAGCAAGACCCCCTACACTGCCCGAACACTACTGCACTGCCCTAACCCCTGAAACATCACCTCCAGCAATACCCCCTCCACTGCCCAAACCCCACTGCCCTAAATCCTGAAACACCACCCCCAGCAAGACCCCCTACTCTGCCCAAACACCACTGCACTGCCCTAAATCATGAAACACCTCCCCCAGCATGACCCTTTACACTGCCCGAACAACACTGCTCTGCCCGAAACCCTGAAACAGCAGCCCCAGCATGACCCCCTACTCTGCCCGAACACCACTGCACTGCACAAAACCCTGACTCACCAGCCCCAGCATGACCCCCTACACTGCCGGAACAGCACTGCACTGCCCTAAACCCTGAAACACCACCCCCATCACGACCCCCTACACTGCCCGAACACCACTGCACTGCTCTAAACCCTGAAACAACACCCCCAGCACAACCCCCTACTCTGCCCGAACACAACTGCTCTGCCCTAAACCCTAAAACACCAGTGTGAGAAGTTGGCCTGGTATATGATGCTCACTAGTTAAAGTGATCACCTTGTACCATGCCAAGCAACCCTTATGGTGTGGTTGTAAGTCAACCTTTTCGGACTAGCTGCCCTAGTGGTAGCGTAGGCTAAGCAGTCTTTGAGGCTAAACTCGTGAAGCGTGTTAAGCCAGCTGTTTTACCAAATGCAACCCCCTTTTATACCAATGAAAGGACACCACACAGATATATATTCAAAATATATATGTATTTATTTCTCAAAGTAACCCCTAGTCTCTTTATGAGCACAGGAGCACAAATCGTCAAACAAGATTACAGTAGAATACACAGAAGTTGCACTTTATATGGATAGGCCCTGGTGGCCGCTCGAACCATATACTAAAATAGTGGTATAAGTACCATGAACAGAAAAGGGAAAAGGCCTAGGGCCTCTAGAATCGCTGGGCCTACAAGGAGCTAACTTCAGTTAGTGACCAGGAGGTCCACGGGTGGCGTGTGCAGAGCAAATAGTCACACGCGTGCTCCCATAGGTTTCAATGGGTGCGTAAAAAGTACAAAGTTACTGCAAAAAGGATCTTCTGGATGGACTAGGAACTCAAGATTTGGAACACAGGCACTAGAGATGTAATACTACACTTGGGCACAGGAGTGCCAGCTTTACCTCACCCACAGGAAGCGGGTGCATAGGCCTCGAAGTGCGTCGGGTTTCTTCTATCTGTTCCGTGGAGCCTGTGGACAAAGATGCTGCAGGCGGTCGGTCCGGGAGAGATGCGGTGGATCCAAGAGTGGATCGGAGATGTTGAAGACCTGTAAGCAGAGGGGACAGTGTTCACAGTCACTAGCCAGTGACCAGCGTGGCACCAGGTGGGTACCAGGCAATGTCGGGTGCAAACAGGAAGAAAGGTGTAGCTTGTCTCTGCAGCCACGTGGACCCTGGAGGTCGACGACGTCCAGGAGTCAGTTCACCAGCTGTCCCACGCAGGCTCTCGCTGTCGGCAGTGTCAGCGACTTGATCGAAGCAAACAAGCCTTGGCAAAAGCATTTGTTGTGGAGAACAAGATAAGCTGATTGTTCTGACCAGCAAGGTCAGAGGGACTGCTCCTTTGGAGGGGAGCAAGGGCCAGTCTGGAACAACCAGACCAGCAGTGTATTTCTTGAAGTTCGTCGCCAAGATGGCCACTAGCCAGCGGGCCAGCAACCGGTTAGGCGCGTCAAGTGGCAAAATGCAGAAGGGCCCCACGCAGATCGTGGAGATGCTGGAGGGCTCACCTTTGGTGCAGATGCTGCTCAAGGGTTGGGCTTCTCAGATCCTAAAGCACAACTTGGAGGGAGCCTCGGTTGTTGCACTTGCAGCTTGTCGTGGTCATTCCAAGATGGCTGGCTCCACGTGTCTCGGTGCCTCCACGGGTCTCCTCTTTTCAGGGACTGTGGATCGGGCAGTGAGAGGTCTGGAGGTCCAGGTCTTGTCAGTCTCTGGGCTCCGGCTCCGGCGGGAGGTGGCGGCAAAGCAGACGTTGATTCGCTGGATGGTGCTTGCGTTAGCAAGGTGGTCACTCCCTGACCACAGGGGAAATTTTCTTCAGTCTTCTGTGCAGCAGAATGTCGAAGTTCCCGTCTTCTTCTTAGTTTCAAGTTGATTCCAGGATGTCTGAAGTCTTAGGACACAGCTCCTACCTTTAAGCGGATTCTAGGAGCCGGACTACCTGCTAGGTCCCTCCCTATGGGTGGGACCAGGAAGGGGGGTGGTTACACCCCCAATCCTTTGTCCAGCTCGCCCCAGGCCCAGGACTGGTGTGCCCCAGGACCGGTTTGAACTGGCATATGCACCGAGGCTCCTTGTGAGCCACAGGCATGTCTGGTTTCTTTCAAGCCCTACCTGACCAATACACAAAATCCTGTCTGGGGTGGTGCATGCACCTCCCCTGGCAGGAAACCCTTTGTCCACACCTCCCAAGCTGGAAGGACTCCCAGTAGCAGGAGGGCAGACTTGTGTCTGTGGTGGCAGCATCCATTTTGTGGAGCTGAGGCTATGTCTGATTTTACCCGGGTTTCAGGTACTGTACATGTCGTGTCCCTCTAGAAGGGTGGAATGCTAACCCCGTCGCCAGAATTGGCGAGAGGTTAGTATTCCAATTCGTATGACACCTTACTCGAAATGTTTTGATAAAGCCAAACCAAAGATAGCATTTAACCGCGAGGTTCAAATGCACTTAAGAGTATATGGTATGACGATATCTGGAAACAGTAGAAGGAAGTTGTTCCGACCACTGCAGACAGGCTCAGCTCATGCCAGAGCACCATCTCACATGGAACCAAGCACTCTGCCTTCAGGATTGTTAAGGCCTGCCATAGGAGTGACTTCTAGGTTAACATGTGTCCCATTTAAGGTTAGGTATAGGTATACTACACCTAAGTAAGAGGTGATTACACCAACTTACCCCAGCTGAGTGATCAGCCAGTTGTGTCAGATTGTTAGGCCAAGCCTGGGGTGGCATAATACATGCTTCAGCCCCTGGCAGGCCTTAGATACACCAATGCCCTGGGTACCTAGTGTACACTGGTACAGGGGCTCACAGGGTGATCCAACCAATTGGGTATGTACCTAGGGTACATGGAGTCCATTTTAAAGAGAGAACAGCCTGGCTGAGATCCTGAATGGCAGGATCTCAGGCCAACTAAGTCGAAAAACCAGTTAGACACTAGGCAAAAATTTGGGGGTAACCATAGTCAGATATCCACCTTCCTACAACCAGCCTCAGCACGACCCCGTACACTGCCCGAACACCACTGCACTGCCCTAATCCCTGAACCACCACCCACAGCAAGGCTCCTTACACTGCCCGAAAACCACTACACTGCCCTAAACCCTGAAACACCAGCCACAGCATGACCCCCTACAATGCCCGAACACCACTGCACTGCCCTAAACCCTGAAACACCAGCCAGCATGACCCAATACACTGCCTGAACACCACTGCACTGCCCTAAACCCTGAAACGCCAGCCCCAGCATGACCTCCTACACTGCCCGAACACCACTGCATTGCCCTAAACCCTGAAACACCAGCCCCAGCACAACCCCCTACTCTGCCGAACACCACTGCACTGCCCTAAACCCTGAAAAACCAGCCCCAGCATGACACCCTACACTGCCCGAACACCACTGCAATGCCCTAAACCCTGTAACACCAGCTCCATCATGACCCCTACACCGCCGAACACCACTGCACTACCCTAAACCCTGAAAAACCAGCCCCAGCATGACACCCTACACTGCCCGAACACCACTGCACTGCCCTAAACCCTGAAACACAACCCCCAGCAAGACCCCTACACTGCCCGAACACCACTGCACTGCCCTAAACCCTGAAACACCACCCCCAGCACGACCCTCTACACTGCCCGAACACCACTGCTCTGCCCGAAACCCTGAAACACCAGCCCCAGCACGGCCCTCTACACTGCCCGAACACAACTGCACTGCCCTAGACCCTGAAACACCAGCCCCAGCATGACCCCTTACACTGCCTAAACACCACTGCACTGCCCTGAACCCTGAAACACCACCCCCAGCATGACCCATTACACTGCCTGAACACCACTGCACTGTTCTAAACCCTGAAACAACACCCCCAGCACGACCTCCTACTCTGCCTGAACACAACTGCTCTGCCCAAAACCCTAAAACACCAGCCTCAGCACGCCCCCTTACACTGCCCAAACACCACTGCACTGCCCTAAACCCCGAAACACCAGCCCCAGCATGACCCCCTACACTGCCCGAACACAACTGTGCTGCCCTAAACCCTGAAACACCTGCCCCTGCATGACACCCTACACTGCCCTAACACTAATGCACTGCCCTAACCTCTGAAACATCACCTCTAGCAATACCCCCTGCACTGCCCGAACACGACTGCCCTAAACCCTGAAACACCATCCCCAGAAAGACCCCCTACACTGCCCAAACACCACTTCACTGCCCTAAACCCTGAAACACCACCCCAGCACGACCCTCTACACGGCCCGAACACCACTGCTCTGCCCAAAACCCTGAAACACCAGCCTCAGCATGAACCTCTACACTGCCCGAACAAAACTGCACTGCCCTAAACCCTGAAACACCAGCCCCCTCACGATCCCCTACACTGCCCGAATACCACTGCACTGCCCTAAACCCTTGAAGACCAGCCCCAGCACGACCCCCTACACTGCCCGAACACCACTGCACTGCCCTAAACCCTGAAACACCACCCCCTGCACGACCACCTACACTACCCGAACACCACTGCACTGCCCTAAACCCTGAAACAACTCCCCCAGCATGACCCCCTACTCTGTCCGAACACCACTGCTCTGCCCAAACCCTAAAACACCAGCCTCAGGACGACCCCTCACACTGCCTGAACACCACTGCACTGACCTAAACCCTTTAACACCACCCCCAGCACAACCCCCTACACTGCCCGAACACCACTGCACTGCCCTAAACCCTGAAACACCATCCCCAGCACGACCCACTGTACTGCCTGAACACTACTGCACTGCCCTAAACCCTGAAACACTACCCCCAGCAACACCCCCTACACTGCCCGAACATCACCGCACTGCCCTAACCCCTGAAACATCACCTCCAACAAGACCCCCTACACTGCCCGAACATCACTGCCCTAAACCCTGAAATACCAGCCCCAGCAAGACAACCTTCACTGCCCGAACACCACTGCACTGCCCTAGACCCTGAAACACCAGCCCCAGCATGACCCCTTACACTGCCTACACACCACTGCACTGCCCTGAACCCTGAAACACCACCCCCAGCATGACCCATTACACTGCCTAAACACCACTGCACTGTTCTAAACCCTGAAACAACACCCCCAGCACGACCTCCTACTCTGCCTGAACACAACTGCTCTGCCCTAAACCCTAAAACACCAGCCTCAGCACGCCCCCTTACACTGCCCAAACACCACTGCACTGCCCTAAACCCCGAAACACCAGCCCCAGCATGACCCCCTACACTGCCCGAACACAACTGTGCTGCCCTAAACCCTGAAACACCTGCCCCTGCATGACACCCTACACTGCCCTAACACTAATGCACTGCCCTAACCTCTGAAACATCACCTCTAGCAATACCCCCTGCACTGCCCGAACACGACTGCCCTAAACCCTGAAACACCATCCCCAGAAAGACCCCCTACACTGCCCAAACACCACTTCACTGCCCTAAACCCTGAAACACCACCCCAGCACGACCCTCTACACGGCCCGAACACCACTGCTCTGCCCAAAACCCTGAAACACCAGCCTCAGCATGAACCTCTACACTGCCCGAACAAAACTGCACTGCCCTAAACCCTGAAACACCAGCCCCCTCACGATCCCCTACACTGCCCGAATACCACTGCACTGCCCTAAACCCTTGAAGACCAGCCCCAGCACGACCCCCTACACTGCCCGAACACCACTGCACTGCCCTAAACCCTGAAACACCACCCCCTGCACGACCACCTACACTACCCGAACACCACTGCACTGCCCTAAACCCTGAAACAACTCCCCCAGCATGACCCCCTACTCTGTCCGAACACCACTGCTCTGCCCAAACCCTAAAACACCAGCCTCAGGACGACCCCTCACACTGCCTGAACACCACTGCACTGACCTAAACCCTTTAACACCACCCCCAGCACAACCCCCTACACTGCCCGAACACCACTGCACTGCCCTAAACCCTGAAACACCATCCCCAGCACGACCCACTGTACTGCCTGAACACTACTGCACTGCCCTAAACCCTGAAACACTACCCCCAGCAACACCCCCTACACTGCCCGAACATCACCGCACTGCCCTAACCCCTGAAACATCACCTCCAACAAGACCCCCTACACTGCCCGAACATCACTGCCCTAAACCCTGAAATACCAGCCCCAGCAAGACAACCTTCACTGCCCGAACACCATTGCACTGCCCTAAACCCTGAAACACCAGCCCCAGCACAACCCCCTACCCTGCCCGAACACCACTGCACTGCCCTACACCCTGAAACACCAGCCCCAGCACGACCCCCTACACTGCCCTAACACCACTGCACTGCCCCAAACCCTGAAACACCAGCCCCAGCACCACCCTCTACACTGCCCGAACACCACTGCCCTAAACCCTGAAACACCACCCCCAGCACAACTCCCTACTCTGCCCGAACTCCACTGCACTGACCTAAACCCTGAAACACCACCCCTACACTGCCCGAACAAAACTGCACTGCCCTAAACCCTGAAACAACACCCCCGGCACTACCTCCTGCACTGCCTGAACACCACTTCTCTGCCCTAAACCTTGAAACACCACCCCCAGCACGACCCTCTACTCTGTGCGAACACCACTGCACTGCCCTAAACCCTGAAACACCACCCCCATCATGACCCCCTAAACTGCCCGAACACCACTGCACTGCCCTAAACCCTGAAACATCAGCCCCAGCATGACCCCTACACTGCCCGAACCTCACTGCCCTAAACCTTGAAACACCACCACCAGCAAGACACCCTACACTGCCCAATCACCACTGCCCTAAACACTGAAACACCACCCCCAGCACGACCCCCTACTCAGCCCGAACACCACTGCACTGACCTAAACCCTAAAACACCACCCCTACACTGCCCGAACACCACTGCACTGCCCTAAACCTTGAAACACCACCCCCAGCACAACCCTCTACTCTGTGCGACCACAACTGCACTGCCCTAAACCCTGAAACACCACCCCCATCATGACCCCCTACACTGCCCGAACACCACTGCACTGCCCTAAATCCTGAAACACCAGCCCCAGCACGACCCCCTACACTGCCCGAACATCAATGCACTGGCCTAAACCCTGAAACACCAACCCCCGCACGACCCCCTACACTGCCCGATCACCACTGCACTGCACTGGCCTAAACCCTGAAACACCAGACCCCGCATGACCCCCTACACTGCCCAAACTCCACTGCACAGCCCTAAACCGTGAAACACCATCCCCAGCACGACCCCCTACACTGCCCACACACCACTGCACTGCCCTAAACCCTGAAACACCACCCCCAGCATGACCCATTATACTGCCTGAACAACACTGCACTGTTCTAAACCCTGAAACAACACCCCCAGCACGACCCCCTGCTCTGCCCGAACACAACTGCTCTTCCCTAAACCCTAAAACACCAACCTCAGCACGCCCCCTTACACTGCCCGAACACCACTGCACTGCCCTAAACCCTGAAACACCATCCCAGCATGACCCCCTACACTGCCCGAACACCACTGCACTGCCCTAAATCCTGAAACACCACGCCCAGCAAGACCGCCTACACTGCCCGAACACCACAGCCCTAAACCCTGAAACACCACCCCCTGCAAGACCCCCTACACTGCCCGAACAGCACTGCATGCTCTAATCCCTGAAACACCACCCCTGCACGACCCCCTGCACTGCCCGAACACCATTGCTCTGCCCAAAACCCTGAACACCAGCCCCAGCATGACCCCCTACACTGCCCGAACAACACTGCACTGCCCTATACCCTGAAACACCAGCCCCAGTATGACACCCCACAATGTCCGAACACCACTGCACTGACCTAAACCCTGAAACACCAGTCAGCACGCCTCCCTACATTGCCTGAAAACCACTGCACTGCCCTAAACCCTGAAACACCAGCCCCAGCATGACCCCCTAACCTGCCTGAACACCACTGCACTGCTCTGAAACCTAAAACACCACCCTTAGCACAACCCCTACACTGCCCGAACGCTACTGCACTGCCCTAAACCCTGAAACACCAACCCCAGCACGACCCCATACACTGCCCGAATACCACTCCACTGCCCTAAACCCTGAAATACTACCCCCAGCAAGACCCCCTACACTGCCCGAACACTATTGCACTGCCCTAACCCCTGAAACAACACTTCCAGCAATACACCCTCCACTGCCCGAACACCACTGCCCTAAATCCTGAAACACCACCCCCAGCAAGACCCCCTACTCTGCCCGAACACCACTGCACTGCCCTAAATCCTGAAACACCTCCCCCAGCATGACTCTCTACACTGCCCGAACAACACTGCTCTGCCTGAAACCCTGAAACAGCAGCCCCAGCATGACCCCCTACTCTGCCCGAACACCACTGCACAAAACCCTGACTCACCAGCCCCAGCATGACCCCCTACACTGCCCGAACAGCACTGCACTGCCCTAAACCCTGAAACACCACCCCCAGCATGACCCCCTACACTGCCCGAACACCACTGCACTGCTCTAAACCCTGAAACAACACCCCCAGCACAACCCCCTACTCTGCCCGAACACAACTGCTCTGCCCTAAACCCTAAAACACCAGCCTCAGCACGACCCCATACACTGCCCGAACACCACTGCACTGCCCTAATCCCTGAACCACCACCCACAGCACGACTCCTTACACTGCCCGAAAACCACTACACTGCCCTAAACCATGAAACACCAGCCACAGCATGACCCCCTACAATGCCCAAACTGCACTGCCCTAAACCCTGAAACACCAGCCAGCATGACCCAATACACTGCCTGAACACCACTGCACTGCCCTTAATCCTGAAACACCAGCCCCAGCATGACCTCCTACACTGCCCGAACACCCCTGCATTGCCCTAAACCCTGAAACACCAGCCCCAGCACAACCCCCTACACTGCCGAACACCACTGCACTGCCCCAAACCCTGAAAAACCAGCCCCAGCATGACACCCTACACTGCCCGACCACCACTGCAATGCCCTAAACCCTGTAACACCAGCCCCATCACGACCCCCTACACTGCCGAACACCACTGCACTGCCCTAAACCCTGAAAAACAAGCCCCAGCATGACACCCTACACTGCCCGAACACCACTGCACTGCCCTAAACCCTGAAACACAACCCCCAGCAAGACCCCTACACTGCCCGAACACCACTGCACTGCCCTAAACCCTGAAACACCACCCCCAGCACGACCCTCTACACTGCCCGAACACCACTGCTCTGCCCGAAACCCTGAAACACCAGCCCCAGCACGACCCCCTACACTGCCCGAACACCACTGCACTGCCCTAGACCCTGAAACACCAGCCCCAGCATGACCCCTTACACTGCCTAAACACCACTGCTCTGCCCTAAACCCTGAAACACCACCCCCAGCATGACCCATTACACTGCCTGAACACCACTGCACTGTTCTAAACCCTGAAACAACACCCCCAGCACGACCCCCTACTCTGCCTGAACACAACTGCTCTGCCCTAAACCCTAAAACACCAGCCTCAGCACGCCCCCTTACACTGCCCGAACACCACTGCACTGCCCTAAACCCCGAAACACCAGTGCCAGCATGACCCCCTACACTGCCCGAACACAACTGTACTGCCCTAAACCCTGAAACACAAGCCCCTGCATGACACCCTACACTGCCCTAACACTAATGCACCGCCCTAACCTCTGAAACATCACCTCTAGCAATACCCCCTACACTGCCCGAACACCACTGCCCTAAACCCTGAAACACCATCCCCAGAAAGACCCCCTACACTGCCCGAACACCACTGCACTGCCCTAAACCCTGAAACACCACCCCAGCACGACCCTCTACATGGCCCGAACACCACTGCTCTGCCCAAACCCCTGAAACACCAGCTCCAGCATGACCCTCTACACTGCCCGAACAAAACTGCACTGCCCTAAACCCTGAAACACCAGCCCCCTCACGATCCCCTACACTGCCCGAATACCACTGCACTGCCCTAAACCCTTGAAGACTAGCCCCAGCACGACCCCCTACACTGCCCGAACACATCTGCACTGCCCTAAACCCCGAAACACCACCCCCTGCACGACCACCTACACTAGCCGAACACCACTGCACTGCCCTAAACCCTGAAACAACTCCCCCAGCATGACACCCTACTCTGTCCGAACACCACTGCTCTGCCCAAACCCTAAAACACCAGCCTCAGGACGACCGCTCACACTGCCTGAACACCACTGCACTGCCCTAAACCCTTTAACACCACCCCCAGCATGACCCCCTACACTGCCTGAACACCACTGCACTGCCCTAAACCCTGAAACACCATCCCCAGCATGACCCACTACACTGCCTGAACACTACTGCACTACCCTAAACCCTGAAACACTACCCCCAGCAACACCCCCTACACTGCCCGAACATCACTGCACTGCCCTGACCCCTGAAACATCACCTCCAACAAGACCCCCTACACTGCCCGAACATCACTGCCCTAAACCCTGAAACACCATCCCCAGCATGACCCACTACACTGCCTGAACACTACTGCACTACCCTAAACCCTGAAACACTACCCCCAGCAACACCCCCTACACTGCCCGAACATCACTGTACTGCCCTGACCCCTGAAACATCACCTCCAACAAGACCCCCTACACTGCCCGAACATCACTGCCCTAAACCCTGAAATACCAGCCCCAGCAAGACAACCTTCACTGCCCGAACACCATTGCACTGCCCTAAACCCTGAAACACCAGCCCCAGCATGACACCCTACACTGCCCTAACACTAATGCACCGCCCTAACCTCTGAAACATCACCTCTAGCAATACCCCCTACACTGCCCGAACACCACTGCCCTAAACCCTGAAACACCATCCCCAGAAAGACCCCCTACACTGCCCGAACACCACTGCACTGCCCTAAACCCTGAAACACCACCCCAGCACGACCCTCTACATGGCCCGAACACCACTGCTCTGCCCAAACCCCTGAAACACCAGCTCCAGCATGACCCTCTACACTGCCCGAACAAAACTGCACTGCCCTAAACCCTGAAACACCAGCCCCCTCACGATCCCCTACACTGCCCGAATACCACTGCACTGCCCTAAACCCTTGAAGACTAGCCCCAGCATGACCCCCTACACTGCCCGAACACCACTGCACTGCCCTAAACCCCGAAACACCACCCCCTGCACGACCACCTACACTACCCGAACACCACTGCACTGCCCTAAACCCTGAAACAACTCCCCCAGCATGACACCCTACTCTGTCCGAACACCACTGCTCTGCCCAAACCCTAAAACACCAGCCTCAGGACGACCGCTCACACTGCCTGAACACCACTACACTGCCCTAAACCCTTTAACACCACACCCAGCACGACCCCCTACACTGCCCAAACACCACTGCACTGCCCTAAACCCTGAAACACCATCCCCAGCACGACCCACTACACTGCCTGAACACTACTGCACTACCCTAAACCCTGAAACACTACCCCCAGCAACACCCCCTACACTGCCCGAACATCACTGCACTGCCCTGACCCCTGAAACATCACCTCCAACAAGACCCCCTACACTGCCCGAACATCACTGCCCTAAACCCTGAAATACCAGCCCCAGCAAGACAACCTTCACTGCCCGAACACCATTGCACTGCCCTAAACCCTGAAACACCAGCCCCAGCACGACCCCCTACCCTGCCCGAACACCACTGCACTGCCCTAAACCCTGAAACACCAGCCCCAGCACGACCCGCTACACTGCCCTAACACCACTGCACTGCCCCAAACCCTGAAACACCAGCCCCAGCACCACCCTCTACACTGCCCGAACACCACTGCCCTAAACCCTGAAACACCACCCCCAGCACAACCCCCTACTCTGCCCGAACACCACTGCACTGACCTAAACCCTGAAACACCACCCCTACACTGCCCGAACACCATTGCACTGCCCTAAACCCTGAAACACCAGCCCCAGCACGACCCCCTACCCTGCCCGAACACCACTGCACTGCCCTAAACCCTGAAACACCAGCCCCAGCACGACCCCCTACACTGCCCTAACACCACTGCACTGCCCCAAACCCTGAAACACCAGCCCCAGCACCACCCTCTACACTGCCCGAACACCACTGCCCTAAACCCTGAAACACCACCCCCAGCACAACCCCCTACTCTGCCCGAACACCACTGCACTGACCTAAACCCTGAAACACCACCCCTACACTGCCCGAACACCACTGCACTGCCCTAAACCCTGAAACAACACCCCCCGGCACTACCTCCTGCACTGCCTGAACACCACTGCTCTGCCCTAAACCTTGAAACACCACCCCCAGCATGACCCTCTACTCTGTGCGAACACCACTGCACTGCCCTAAACCCTGAAACACCACCTCATCATGACCCCCTACACTGCCCGAACACCACTGCACTGCCCTAAACCCTGAAACATCAGCCCCAGAATGACCCCTACACTGCCCGAACCTCACTGCCCTAAACCTTGAAACACCACCACCAGCAAGACCCCCTACACTGCCCAATCACAACTGCCCTAAACACTGAAACACCACCCCCAGCACGACCCCCTACTCTGCCCGAACACCACTGCACTGACCTAAACCCTGAAACACCACCCCTACACTGCCCGAACACCACAGCACTGACCTAAACCTTGAAACACCACCCCCAGCACAACCCTCTACTCTGTACGAACACAACTGCACTGCCCTAAACCCTGAAACACCACCCCCATCATGACCCCCTACACTGCCTGAACACCACTGCACTGCCCTAAATCCTGAAACACCAGCCCCAGCACTACCCCCTACACTGCCCGAACATCAATGCACTGGCCTAAACCCTGAAACACCAGCACCCGCACGACCCCCTACACTGCCCGATCATCACTGCACTGCACTGCCCTAAACCCTGAAACACCAGCCCCCGCATGACCCCCTACAATGCCCAAATACCACTGCACTGCCCTAAACCCTGAAACACCAGTCCCCGCATGACCCCCTACACTGCCCGAACACCACTGCACTGCCCTAAACCCTGAAACACCAGCCCCAGCACGACCCCCTACACTGCCCACACACCAATGCACTGCCCTAAACCCTGAAACACCACCCCCAGCACGACCCATTATACTGCCTGAACACCACTGCACTGTTCTAAACCCTGAAACAACACCCCCAGCACGACCCCCTACTCTGCCTGAACACAACTGCTCTTCCCTAAACCCTAAAACACCAACCTCGGCACGCCCCCTTACACTGCCCGAACACCACTGCACTGCCCTAAACCCTGAAACATCAGCCTCAGGATGACCCCTCACACTGCCTGAACACCAATGCACTGCCCGAACACCACTGCACTGCCCTAAACCCTGAAACACCACACCCAGCAAGACCGCCTACACTGCCCGAACACCACAGCCCTAAACCCTGAAACACCACCCCCTGCAAGACCCCCTACACTGCCCGAACAGCACTGCATGCTCTAATCTCTGAACACCAGCCCCAGCACGACCCCCTACACTGCCCGAACAACACTGCACTGCCCTATACCCTGAAACACCAGCCCCAGTATGACACCCTACAATGTCCGAACACCACTGCAATGACCTAAGCCCTGAAACACCAGTCAGCACGCCTCCCTACATTGCCTGAACACCACTGCACTGCCCTAAACCCTGAAACACCAGCCCCAGCATGACCCCCTAACCTGCCTGAACACCACTGCACTGCTCTGAAACCTAAAACACCACCCTTAGCACGACCCCTACACTGCCCGAACACTACTGCACTGCCCTAAACCCTGAAACACCAACCCCAGCACGACCCCTACACTGCCCGAATACCACTCCACTGCCCTAAACCCTGAAACACCACCCCCAGCATGACCCCCTACACTGCCCGAACACTACTGCACTGCCCTAACCCCTGAAACATAACCTCCAGCAATACCCCCTCCACTGCCCGAACACCACTGCCCTAAACCCTGAAACACCATCCCCAGAAAGACCCCCTACACTGCCCGAACACCACTGCACTGCCCTAAATCCTGAAACACCTCCCCCAGCATGACCCTCTACATGGCCCGAACACCACTGCTCTGCCCAAACCCCTGAAACACCAGCTCCAGCATGACCCTCTACACTGCCCGAACAAAACTGCACTGCCCTAAACCCTGAAACACCAGCCCCCTCACGATCCCCTACACTGCCCGAATACCACTGCACTGCCCTAAACCCTTGAAGACTAGCCCCAGCATGACCCCCTACACTGCCCGAACACCACTGCACTGCCCTAAACCCCGAAACACCACCCCCTGCACGACCACCTACACT
Source organism: Triturus cristatus (assembly GCF_964204655.1). Lineage (NCBI taxonomy): Eukaryota > Metazoa > Chordata > Amphibia > Caudata > Salamandridae > Triturus > Triturus cristatus. The sequence goes on along the minus strand of NW_028188273.1, from coordinate 232,797 downwards.
ACCCGAACACCACTGCACTGCCCTAAACCCTGAAACAACTCCCCCAGCATGACACCCTACTCTGTCCGAACACCACTGCTCTGCCCAAACCCTAAAACACCAGCCTCAGGACGACCGCTCACACTGCCTGAACACCACTACACTGCCCTAAACCCTTTAACACCACACCCAGCACGACCCCCTACACTGCCCAAACACCACTGCACTGCCCTAAACCCTGAAACACCATCCCCAGCACGACCCACTACACTGCCTGAACACTACTGCACTACCCTAAACCCTGAAACACTACCCCCAGCAACACCCCCTACACTGCCCGAACATCACTGCACTGTCCTGACCCCTGAAACATCACCTCCAACAAGACCCCCTACACTGCCCGAACATCACTGCCCTAAACCCTGAAATACCAGCCCCAGCAAGACAACCTTCACTGCCCGAACACCATTGCACTGCCCTAAACCCTGAAACACCAGCCCCAGCACGACCCCCTACCCTGCCCGAACACCACTGCACTGCCCTAAACCCTGAAACACCAGCCCCAGCACGACCCCCTACACTGCCCTAACACCACTGCACTGCCCCAAACCCTGAAACACCAGCCCCAGCACCACCCTCTACACTGCCCGAACACCACTGCCCTAAACCCTGAAACACCACCCCCAGCACAACCCCCTACTCTGCCCGAACACCACTGCACTGACCTAAACCCTGAAACACCACCCCTACACTGCCCGAACACCATTGCACTGCCCTAAACCCTGAAACACCAGCCCCAGCACGACCCCCTACCCTGCCCGAACACCACTGCACTGCCCTAAACCCTGAAACACCAGCCCCAGCACGACCCCCTACACTGCCCTAACACCACTGCACTGCCCCAAACCCTGAAACACCAGCCCCAGCACCACCCTCTACACTGCCCGAACACCACTGCCCTAAACCCTGAAACACCACCCCCAGCACAACCCCCTACTCTGCCCGAACACCACTGCACTGACCTAAACCCTGAAACACCACCCCTACACTGCCCGAACACCACTGCACTGCCCTAAACCCTGAAACAACACCCCCCGGCACTACCTCCTGCACTGCCTGAACACCACTGCTCTGCCCTAAACCTTGAAACACCACCCCCAGCATGACCCTCTACTCTGTGCGAACACCACTGCACTGCCCTAAACCCTGAAACACCACCTCATCATGACCCCCTACACTGCCCGAACACCACTGCACTGCCCTAAACCCTGAAACATCAGCCCCAGAATGACCCCTACACTGCCCGAACCTCACTGCCCTAAACCTTGAAACACCACCACCAGCAAGACCCCCTACACTGCCCAATCACAACTGCCCTAAACACTGAAACACCACCCCCAGCACGACCCCCTACTCTGCCCGAACACCACTGCACTGACCTAAACCCTGAAACACCACCCCTACACTGCCCGAACACCACAGCACTGACCTAAACCTTGAAACACCACCCCCAGCACAACCCTCTACTCTGTACGAACACAACTGCACTGCCCTAAACCCTGAAACACCACCCCCATCATGACCCCCTACACTGCCTGAACACCACTGCACTGCCCTAAATCCTGAAACACCAGCCCCAGCACTACCCCCTACACTGCCCGAACATCAATGCACTGGCCTAAACCCTGAAACAGCAGCCCCCGCACGACCCCCTACACTGCCCGATCATCACTGCACTGCACTGCCCTAAACCCTGAAACACCAGCCCCCGCATGACCCCCTACAATGCCCAAATACCACTGCACTGCCCTAAACCCTGAAACACCAGTCCCCGCATGACCCCCTACACTGCCCGAACACCACTGCACTGCCCTAAACCCTGAAACACCAGCCCCAGCACGACCCCCTACACTGCCCACACACCACTGCACTGCCCTAAACCCTGAAACACCACCCCCAGCACGACCCATTATACTGCCTGAACACCACTGCACTGTTCTAAACCCTGAAACAACACCCCCAGCACGACCCCCTACTCTGCCTGAACACAACTGCTCTTCCCTAAACCCTAAAACACCAACCTCGGCACGCCCCCTTACACTGCCCGAACACCACTGCACTGCCCTAAACCCTGAAACATCAGCCTCAGGATGACCCCTCACACTGCCTGAACACCAATGCACTGCCCGAACACCACTGCACTGCCCTAAACCCTGAAACACCACACCCAGCAAGACCGCCTACACTGCCCGAACACCACAGCCCTAAACCCTGAAACACCACCCCCTGCAAGACCCCCTACACTGCCCGAACAGCACTGCATGCTCTAATCTCTGAACACCAGCCCCAGCACGACCCCCTACACTGCCCGAACAACACTGCACTGCCCTATACCCTGAAACACCAGCCCCAGTATGACACCCTACAATGTCCGAACACCACTGCAATGACCTAAGCCCTGAAACACCAGTCAGCACGCCTCCCTACATTGCCTGAACACCACTGCACTGCCCTAAACCCTGAAACACCAGCCCCAGCATGACCCCCTAACCTGCCTGAACACCACTGCACTGCTCTGAAACCTAAAACACCACCCTTAGCATGACCCCTACACTGCCCGAACACTACTGCACTGCCCTAAACCCTGAAACACCAACCCCAGCACGACCCCTACACTGCCCGAATACCACTCCACTGCCCTAAACCCTGAAACACCACCCCCAGCATGACCCCCTACACTGCCCGAACACTACTGCACTGCCCTAACCCCTGAAACATAACCTCCAGCAATACCCCCTCCACTGCCCGAACACCACTGCCCTAAATCCTGAAACACCACCCCCAGCAAGACCCGCTACTCTGCCCGAACACCACTGCACTGCCCTAAATCCTGAAACACCTCCCCCAGCATGACCCTCTACACTTCCCGAACAACACTGCTCTGCCCGAAACCCTGAAACAGCAGCCCCAGAACGACCCCCTTCTCTGCCCGAACACCACTGCACTGCCCAAAACCCTGACACACCAGCCCCAGCATGACCCCTACACTGCCCAAACAGCACTGCCCTAAACCCTGAAACACCACCCCCAGCACGACCGCCTACACTGCCCGAACACCACTGCACTGCTCTAAACCCTGAAACAACACCCCCAGCATGACCCCCTACTCTGCCCTAACACAACTGCTCTGCCCTAAACCCTAAAACACCAGCCTCAGCACGACCCCTTACACTGCCCGAACACCACTGCACTGCCCTAATCCCTAAACCACCACCCACAGCACGACTCCTTACACTGCCCTAAAACCACTACACTGCCCTAAACCCTGAAACACCAGCCACAGCATGACCCCCTACAGTGCCCGAACACCACTGCACTGCCCTAAACCCTGAAACACCAGCCAGCATGACCCCCTATACTGCCTGAACACCACTGCACTGCCCTAAACCCTGAAACACCAGCCCCAGCATGACCCCCTACACTGCCTGAACACCACTGCATTGCCCTAAACCCTGAAACACCAGCCCCAGCACAACCCCCTACACTGCCCTAACACCACTGCACTGTCCTAAACCATGAAACACCAGCCCCAGCATGACCCCATACACTGCCCGAACACCACTGCAATGCCCTAAACCCTGAAACACCAGCCCCATCATGAACCCCTACACTGTCGAACACCACTGCACTGCCCTAAACTCTAAAAAAACAGCCCCAGCATGACACCCTACGCTGCCCGAACACCACTGCACTGCCCTAAACCCTGAAACACCACCCCCATCATGACCCCCTACACTGCCCGAACACCACTGCACTGCCCTAAATCCTGAAATACCAGCCCCAGCACGACCCCCTACACTGCCCCAACACCAATGCACTGGCCTAAACCCTGAAACACCAGCCCCCGCACGACCCCCTACACTGCCCGATCACCACTGCACTGCCCTAAACCCTGAAATACCAGCCCCCGCATGACCCCCTACACTGCCCAAACACCACTGCACTGCCCTAAACCCTGAAACACCAGTCCCCACATGACCCCCTACACTGCCCGAACACCACTGCACTGCCCTAAACCCTGAAACACCAGCCCCAGCACAACCCCCTACACTGCCCAAACACCACTGCACTGCCCTAAACCCTGAAACACCACCCTCAGCATGACCCATTATACTGCCTGAACACCACTGCACTGTTCCAAACCCTGAAACAACACCCCCAGCACGACCCCCTACTCTGCTTGAACAAAACTGCTCTTCCCTAAACCCTAAAACACCAACATCAGCACGCCCCCTTACACTGCCCGAACACCACTGCTCTGCCCAAACCCTAAAACACCAGCCTCAGGACGACCGCTCACACTGCCTGAACACCACTGCACTGCCCTAAACCCTTTAACACCACCACCCAGCACGACCCCCTACACTGCCCAAACACCACTGCACTGCCCTAAACCCTGAAACACCATCCCTAGCACGACCCACTACACTGCCTGAACACTACTGCATTGCCCTAAACCCTGAAACACTACCCCCAGCAACACCCCCTACACTGCCCGAACATCACTGCACTACCCTAACCCCTGAAACATCACCTCCAACAAGACCCCCTACACTGCCCGAACATCACTGCCCTAAACCCTGAAATACCAGCCCCAGCAAGACAACCTTCACTGCCCGAACACTATTGCACTGCCCTAAACCCTGAAACACCAGCCCCAGCACGACCCCCTACCCTGCCCGAACACCACTGCACTGCCCTAAACCCTGAAACACCAGCCCCAGCATGACCCCCTACACTGCCCTAACACCACTGCACTGCCCCAAACCCTGAAACACCAGCCCCAGCACCACCCTCTACACTGCCCGAACACCACTTCCCTAAACCCTGAAACACCACCCCCAGCACAACTCCCTACTCTGCCCGAACTCCACTGCACTGACCTAAACCCTGAAACACCACCCCTACACTGCCCGAACACCACTGCACTGCCCTAAACCCTGAAACAACACCTCCCGGCACTACCTCCTGCACTGCCTGAACACCACTGCTCTGCCCTAAACCTTGAAACACCACCCCCAGCACAACCCTCTACTCTGTGCGAACACCACTGCACTGCCCTAAACCCTGAAACACCACCCCATCATGACCCCCTACACTGCCCGAACACCACTGCACTGCCGTAAACCCTGAAACAACACCTCCCGGCACTACCTCCTGCACTGCCTGAACACCACTGCTCTGCCCTAAACCTTGAAACACCACCCCCAGCACAACCCTCTACTCTGTGCGAACACCACTGCACTGCCCTAAACCCTGAAACACCACCCCAGCATGACCCCTACACTGCCCGAACCTCACTGCCCTAAACCTTGAAACACCACCACCAGCAAGACCCCCTACACTGCCCAATCACCACTGCCCTAAACACTGAAACACCACCCCCAGCACGACCCCCTACTCTGCCCGAACACCACTGCACTGACCTAAACCCTGAAACACCACCCCTACACTGCCCGAACACCACTGCACTGCCCTAAACCTTGAAACACCACCCCCAGCACAACCCTCTACTCTGTGCGAACACAACTGCACTGCCCTAAACCCTGAAACACCACCCCCATCATGACCCCCTACATTGCCTGAACACCACTGCACTGCCCTAAATCCTGAAACACCAGCCCCAGCACTACCCACTACACTGCCCGAACACCAATGCACTGGCCTAAACCCTGAAACACCAGCCCCCGCACGACCCCCTACACTGCCCGATCACCACTGCACTGCACTGCCCTAAACCCTGAAACACCAGCCCCCGCATGACCCCCTACAATGCCCAAACACCACTGCACTGCCCTAAACCCTGAAACACCAGTCCCCGCATGACCCCCTACACTGCCCGAACACCACTGCACTGCCCTAAACCCTGAAACACCAGCCCCAGCACGACCCCCTACACTGCCCACACACCACTGCACTGCCCTAAACCCTGAAACACCACCCCCAGCACGACCCATTATACTGCCTGAACACCACTGCACTGTTCTAAACCCTGAAACAACACCCCCAGCACGACCCCCTAGTCTGCCCGAACACAACTGCTCTTCCCTAAACCCTAAAACACCAACCTCAGCACGCCCCCTTACACTGCCCGAACACCACTGCACTGCCCTAAACCCTGAAACACCAGCCTCAGGACGACCCCTCACACTGCCTGAACAGCACTGCACTGCCTGAACACCACTGCACTGCCCTAAACCCTGTAACACCATGCCCAGCAAGGCCGCCTACACTGCCCGAACACCACAGCCCTAATCCCTGAAACCCCACAACCTGCAAGACCCCCTACACTGCCCAACAGCACTGCATGCTCTAATCGCTGAAACACCACCCCGTGCATGACCCCCTGCACTGCCCGAACATCATTGCTCTGCCCAAAACCCTGAACACCAGCCCCAGCACGACCCCCTACACTGCCCGAACAACACTGCACTGCCCTATACCCTGAAACACCAGCCCCAGTATGACACCCTACAATGTCCGAACACCACTGCACTGACCTAAGCCCTGAAACACCAGTCAGCACGCCTCCCTACATTGCCTGAACACCACTGCACTGCCCTAAACCCTGAAACACCAGCCCCAGCATGACCCACTAACCTGCCTGAACACCACTGCACTGCTCTGAAACCTAAAACACCACCCTTAGCACGACCCCTACACTGCCCGAACACTACTGCACTGCCCTAAACCCTGAAACACCAACCCCAGCATGACCCCTACACTGCCCGAATACCACTCCACTGCCCTAAACCCTGAAACACCACCCCCAGCATGACCGCCTACACTGCCCGAACACTACTGCACTGCCCTAACCCCTGAAACATAACCTCCAGCAATACCCCCTCCACTGCCCGAACACCACTGCCCTAAATCCTGAAACACCACCCACAGCAAGACCCCCTACTCTGCCCGAACACCACTGCACTGCCCTAAATCCTGAAACACCTCCCCCAGCATGACCCTCTACACTTCCCGAACAACACTGCTCTGCCCGAAACCCTGAAACAGCAGCCCCAGAACGACCCCCTACTCTGCCCGAACACCACTGCACTGCCCAAAACCCTGACACACCAGCCCCAGCATGACCCCCTACACTGCCCAAACAGCACTGCCCTAAACCCTGAAACACCAGCCCCAGCACGACCCCCTACACTGCCCGAACACCACTGCACTGCTCTAAACCCTGAAACAACACCCCCAGCATGACCCCCTACTCTGCCCTAACACAACTGCTCTGCCCTAAACCCTAAAACACCAGCCTCAGCACGACCCCTTACACTGCCCGAACACCACTGCACTGCCCTAACCCCTAAACCACCACCCACAGCACGACTCCTTACACTGCCCTAAAACCACTACACTGCCCTAAACCCTGAAACACCAGCCACAGCATGACCCCCTACAATGCCCGAACACCACTGCACTACCCTAAACCCTGAAACACCAGCCAGCATGACCCCCTATACTGCCTGAACACCACTGCACTGCCCTAAACCCTGAAACACCAGCCCCAGCATGACCCCCTACACTGCCTGAACACCACTGCATTGCCCTAAACCCTGAAACACCAGCCCCAGCACAACCCCCTACACTGCCCTAACACCACTGCACTGTCCTAAACCATGAAACACCAGCCCCAGCATGACCCCATACACTGCCCGAACACCACTGCAATGCCCTAAACCCTGAAACACCAGCCCCATCATGACCCCCTACACTGTCAAACACCACTGCACTGCCCTAAACTCTGAAAAACCAGCCCCAGCATGACACCCTACACTGCCCGAACACCACTGCACTGCCCTAAACCCTGAAACACCACCCCCATCATGACCCCCTACACTGCCCGAACACCACTGCACTGCCCTAAATCCTGAAACACCAGCCCCAGCACGACCCCCTATACTGCCCCAACACCAATGCACTGGCCTAAACCCTGAAACACCAGCCCCCGCACGACCCCCTACACTGCCCGATCACCACTACACTGCACTGCCCTAAACCCTGAAATACCAGCCCCCGCATGACCCCCTACACTGCCCAAACACCACTGCACTGCCCTAAACCCTGAAACACCAGTCCCCACATGACCCCCTACACTGCCCGAACACCACTGCACTGCCCTAAACCCTGAAACACCAGCCCCAGCACAACCCCCTACACTGCCCAAACACCACTGCACTGCCCTAAACCCTGAAACACCACCCTCAGCATGACCCATTATACTGCCTGAACACCACTGCACTGTTCTAAACCCTGAAACAACACCCCCAGCACGACCCCCTACTCTGCTTGAACACAACTGCTCTTCCCTAAACCATAAAACACCAACATCAGCACGCCCCCTTATACTGCCCGAACACCACTGCACTGCCCTAAACCCTGAAACACCACCCCCATCACGATCCCCTACACTGCCCGAACACCACTGCACTGCCCTAAAACCTGAAACACTACCCCCAGCATGACCCCCTACACTGCCCGAGCACCACTGCACTGCCCTAAACCCTGAAACACCACGCCCAGCAAGACCCTCTACACTGCCCGAACAGCAACGCATGCTCTAATCCCTGAAACACCACCCCCTGCACGGCCCCCTGCACTGCCCGAACACCATTGCTCTGCCCAAAACCCTGAACACCAGCCCCAGCACGACCCCCTACACTGCCCGAACACCAGTGCACTGCCCTATACCCTGAAACACCAGCCCCAGTATGACACCCTACAATGTCCGAACACCACTGCACTGACCTAAACCCTGAAACACCAGTCAGCACACCTCCCTACATTGCCTGAACACCACTGCACCGCACTAAACCCTGAAACACCTGACCCAGCATGACACCCTAACCTGCCTGAACACCTCTGCACTGTTCTGAAACCTAAAACACCACCCTTAGCACGACCCCCTACACTGCCCGAACACTACTGCACTGCCCTAAACCCTGAAACACCAACCCCAGAACGACCCCCTACACTGCCCGAATACCACTCCACTGCCCTAAACCCTGAAACACTTCCCCCAGCAAGACCCCCTACACTGCCCGAACACTACTGCACTGCCCTAACCCCTGAAACATCACCTCCAGCAATACCCCCTCCACTGCCCGAACACCACTGCCCTAAATCCTGAAACACCACCCCCAGCAAGACCCCCTAGTCTGCCCGAACACCATTGCACTGCCCTAAATCCTGAAACACCTCCCCCAGCATGACCCTCTACACTGCCCGAACAACACTGCTCTGCCCAAAACCCTGAAACAGCAGCCCCAGCACGACCCCCTACTCTGCCCGAACACCACTGCACTGCCCAAAACCCTGACACACCAGCCCCAGCATGACCCCCTACACTGCCCGAACAGCACTGCTCTGCCCGAAACCCTGAAACACCACCCCCATCACGATCCCCTACACTGCCCGAACACCACTGCACTGCCCTAAAACCTGAAACACTACCCCCAGCATGACCCCCTACACTGCCCGAGCACCACTGCACTGCCCTAAACCCTGAAACACCACGCCCAGCAAGACCCTCTACACTGCCCGAACAGCACTGCATGCTCTAATCCCTGAAACACCACCCCCTGCACGACCCCCTGCACTGCCCGAACACCATTGCTCTGCCCAAAACCCTGAACACCAGCCCCAGCACGACCCCCTACACTGCCCGAACACCAGTGCACTGCCCTATACCCTGAAACACCAGCCCCAGTATGACACCCTACAATGTCCAAACACCACTGCACTGACCTAAACCCTGAAACACCAGTCAGCACGCCGCCCTACATTGCCTGAACACCACTGCACCGCACTAAACCCTGAAACACCTGCCCCAGTATGACCCCCTAACCTGCCTGAACACCTCTGCACTGTTCTGAAACCTAAAACACCTCCCTTAGCACGACCCCCTACACTGCCCGAACACTACTGCACTGCCCTAAACCCTGAAACACCAACCCCAGAACAACCCCCTACTCTGCCTGAATACCACTCCACTGCCCTAAACCCTGAAACACTTCCCCCAGCAAGACCCCCTACACTGCCCGAACACTACTGCACTGCCCTAACCCTTGAAACATCACCTCCAGCAATACCCCCTCCACTGCCCGAACACCACTGCCCTAAATCCTGAAACACCACCCCCAGCAAGACCCCCTAGTCTGCCCGAACACCACTGCACTGCCCTAAATCCTGAACCACCTCCCCCAGCATGACCCTCTACACTGCCCGAACAACACTGCTCTGCCCGAAACCCTGAAACAGCAGCCCCAGCACGACCCCCTACTCTGCCCGAACACCACTGCACTGCCCAAAACCCTGACACACCAGCCCCAGCATGACCCCCTACACTGCCCGAACAGCACTGCACTGCCCTAAACCCTGAAACACCACCCCCAGCTGAGAAAATTTGGTTTTTGACCGTGATCGAATCGACCCGCCATTTTGTGCTCCGCCGCCATTTTGTGTTGCCCTCACTCAGGCAGCACGGCGAACAAAGTCTATTCTGCTTTTTCTGCAGCTTCGTGTCGAAATAATCCTTCTGCCTCTATTTACAAAACTGGTGTTAGGACTGGCCGAGTACACTAATCCCTGGCTGGTTTTCCTAATCCTCGTCTCAACTATCTGTTGGTTCACACTATTCTCTTCTGACTTAATCTTATCGTCTGGCCTTCACTGTCCTCTGCTAGCATTCTCTCGTTTCACAACTGTCCTCCAAAACACACAAACGTATCTCGCCACCTGCAAGTTGGTTACAGATCTGTTATTGAATTAGTTTGTGGGAGGGGTGACAAACACAGTCGGAGGAGAGGCTTCTTCGAGTTATCTGATACTTTATTTTCAAACCTTTTCTATTGGTTCTGTTCTGTTTTCCAACTTTTCTTATTGGCTCTTTCTTATATGTTTTGGGTGTGTATTTGGTTAATGTATATTTCACATATGTGCTATATAAGATTGTGCGCCACAGAGTGAAGTGGCAGTCTCCTGAGAACCTACCTCATGTACTTCTGGGATAACTGTACTAGCTGCAGCTAATAAATCCGATCTTCTAACGCCTAACAGAGTGTCCCGTGTCTCTGTGTAGCTGAGCAGGAGAACCCCGGAGATTAAGGCGTACCCTGCGCCGCCAGGCCCAAAAGGTTCTGGTTCTTCACAGCGGGACCCCCTACACTGCCCGAACACCACTGCACTGCCCTAAACCCCAAAAAACCAGCCTCAGCACGACCCCTTACACTGCCCGAACACCACTGCACTGCACTAATCCCTGAACCAGCACCCACAGCACGACTCCTTACACTGCCCGAAAACCATTACACTGCCCTAAACCCTGAAACACCAGCCACAGCATGACCCCCTACAATGCCCGAACACCACTGCACTGCCCTAAACCCAGAAACACCAGCCAGCATGACCCAATACACTGTCTGAACACCACTGCACTGCCCTAAACCATGAAACACCAGCCCCAGCATGACCCTCTACACTGCCCGAACACCACTGCATTGCCCTAAACCCTGAAACACCAGCTCCAGCACAGCCCCCTACACTGCCCTAACACCACTGCACTGTCCTAAACCATGAAACACCAGCCCCAGCATGACCCCATACACTGCCCGAACACCACTGCAATGCCCTAAACCCTGAAACACCAGCCCCATCACGATCCCCTACACAGCCGAACACCACTGCGCTGCCCTAAACCCTGAAAAACCAGCCCCAGCATGACACCCTACACTGCCCGAACACCACTGCACTGCCCTAAACCCTGAAACACAACCCCCAGCAAGACCCCTACACTGCCCGAACACCACTGCACTGCCCTAAACCCTGAAACACCACCCCCAGCACGACCATCCACACTGCCCGAACACCACTGCTCTGCCCGAAACCCTGAAACACCAGCCCCAGCACGACCCCTACACTGCCCGAACACCACTGCACTGCCCTAAACCCTGAAACACCAGCCCTAGCACTACCCCCTACACTGCCCAAACACCACTGCACTGCCCTAAACCCTGATACACCACCCCCAGCATGACCCATTACACTGCCTGAACACCACTGCACTGTTCTAAACCCTGAAACAACACCCCCAGCACGACCCCCTACTCTGCCCGAACACCACTGCACTGCCCTAAACCCTGAAACACAACCCCCAGCAAGACCCCTACACTGCCCGAACACAACTGCTCTGCCCTAAACCCAAAAACACCAGCCTCAGCACGCCCCCTTACACTGCCCGAACACCACTGCACTGCCCTACACCCTGAAACACCAGCCCCAGCATGACCCCCTACACTGCCCGAACACAACTGTACTGCCCTAAACCCTGAAACACCAGCCCCAGCATGACACCCTGCACTGCCCTAACACTACTGCACTGCTCTAACCTCTGAAACATCACCTCTAGCAATACCCCCTACACTGCCCCAACACCACTGCCCTAAACCCTGAAACACCATCCACAGAAAGACCCCCTACACTACCCGAACATCACTGCACTGCCCTAAACCCTGAAACACCACCCCAGCACGATCCTCTACACGGCCCAAACACCACTGCTCTGCCCAAAACCCTGAAACACCAGCCCCAGCATGACCCTCTACACTGCCCAAACAAAACTGCACTGCCCTAAACCCTGAAACACCAGCCCCCTCAAGATCCCCTACACTGCCCGAATAACACCGCACTGCCCTAAACCCTTGAAGACCAGCCCCAGCACTACCCCCTACACTACCCGAACACCACTGCACTGCCCTAAACCCTGAAACAACTCCCCCAGCATGACCCCCTACTCTGTCCGAACACCACTGCTCTGCCCAAACCCTAAAACACCAGCCTCAGGAGGAACCCTCACACTGCCTGAACACCACTGCACTGCCCTAAACCCTTTAACACCACCCCCAGCATGACCCCCTACACTGCCTGAACACCACTGCACTGCCCTAAACCCTGAAACACCATCCCCAGCATGACCCACTACACTGCCCGAACACTACTGCACTGCCCTAAATCCTATAACACTACCCCCAGCAACACCCCCTACACTGCCCGAACATCACTGCACTGCCCTAACCCCTGAAACATCACCTCCAACAAGACCCCTACACTGCCCGAACATCACTGCCCTAAACACTGAAATACCAGCCCCAGCAAGACAACCTTCACTGCCCGAACACCATTGCACTGCCCTAAACCCTGAAACACCAGCCCCAGCACAACCCCCTACCCTGCACGATCACCACTGCACTGCCCTAAACCCTGAAACACCAGCCCCAGCACGACCCCCTATACTGCTCTAACACCACTGCACTGCCCCAAACCCTGAAACACCAGCCCCAGCACCACCCTCTACACTGCCCGAACACCACTGCCCTAAACCCTGAAACACCACTACCAGCACGACCCTCTACTCTGCCCGAACACCACTGCACTGACCTAAACCCTGAAACACCAGCCCCAGCACGACCCCCTACACTGCCCTAACACCACTGCACTGCCCCAAACCCTGAAACACCAGCCCCAGTACCACCCCCTACACTGCCCAATCAACACTGCCCTAAACCCTGAAACACCACCCCCAGCACGACCCCCTACTCTGCCCGAACACCATTGCACTGCCCTAAACCCTGAAACACCAGCCCCAGCACAATCCCCTACCCTGCACGAACACCACTGCACTGCCCTAAACCCTGAAACACCAGCCCCAGCACGACCCCCTACACTGCCCTAACACCACTGCACTGCCCCAAACCCTGAAACACCAGCCCCAGCACCACCCTCTACACTGCCCGAACACCACTGCCCTAAACCCTGAAACACCACTACCAGCACGACCCTCTACTCTGCCCGAACACCACTGCACTGACCTAAACCCTGAAACACCAGCCCCAGCACGACCCCCTACACTGCCCTAACACCACTGCACTGCCCCAAACCCTGAAACACCAGCCCCAGCACCACCCCCTACACTGCCTAATCAACACTGCCCTAAACCCTGAAACACCACCCCCAGCACGACCCCCTACTCTGCCAGAACACCACTGCACTGACCTAAACCCTGAAACACCACCCCTACACTGCCCGAACACCACTGCACTGCCCTAAACCCTGAAACACCAGCCCCAGCATGGCCCCTACGCTGCCCGAACACCACTGCCCTAAACCTTGAAACACCACCACCAGCAAGACCCCCTACACTGCCCAATCACCACTGCCCTAAACCCTGAAACACCACCCCCAGCACGACCCCCTACTCTGCCCGAACACCACTGCACTGACCTAAACCCTGAAACACCACCCCTACACTGCCCGAACACCACTGCACTGCCCTAAACCCTGAAACACCACTACCGGCATGACCTCCTACACTGCCTGAACACCACTGCTCTGCCCTAAACCTTGAAACACCACCCCCAGCACGACCCTGTACTCTGTGCGAACACCACTGCACTGCCCTAAACCCTGAAACACCACCCCCATCATGACCCCCTACACTGCCTGAACACCACTGCACTGCCGTAAATCCTGAAACACCAGCCCCAGCACGACACCCTACACTGCCCAAACACCAATGCACTGGCCAAAACCCTGACACACCAGCCCCAGCATGACCCCCTACACTGCCCGAACAGCACTGCACTGCCCTAAACCCTGAAACACCACCCCCAGCTGAGAAAATTTGGTTTTAGATCGTGATCGAATCGACCCGCCATTTTGTGCTCCGCCGCCATTTTGTGTTGCCCTCACTCAGGCAGCACGGCGAACAAAGTCTATTCTGCTTTTCCTGCAGCTTCGTGTCGAAATAATCCTTCTGCCTCTATTTACAAAGCTGGTGTTAGGACTGGCCGAGTACACTAATCCCTGGCTGGTTTTCCTAATCCCCGTCTCAACTATCTGTTGGTTCACACTATTCTCTTCTGACTTAATCTTATCGTCTGGCCTTCACTGTCCTCTGCTAGCATTCTCTCGTTTCACAACTGTCCTCCAAAACACACAAACGTATCTCGCCACCTGCAAGTTGGTTACAGATCTGTTATTGAATTAGTTTGTGGGAGGGGTGACAAACACAGTCGGAGGAGAGGCTTCTTCGAGTTATCTGATACTTTATTTTCAAACCTTTTCTATTGGTTCTGTTCTGTTTTCCAACTTTTCTTATTGGCTCTTTCTTATATGTTTTGGGTGTGTATTTGGTTAATGTATATTTCACATATGTGCTATATAAGATTGTGCGCCACGGAGTGAAGTGGCAGTCTCCTGAGAACCTACCTCATGTACTTCTGGGATAACTGTACTAGCTGCAGCTAATAAATCCGATCTTCTAACGCCTAACAGAGTGTCCCGTGTCTCTGTGTAGCTGAGCAGGAGAACCCCAGAGATTAAGGCGTACCCTGCGCCGCCAGGCCCAAAAGGTTCTGGTTCTTCACAGCGGGACCCCCTACACTGCCCGAACACCACTGCACTGCTCTAAACCCTGAAACAGCACCCCCAGCATGACCCCCTACTCTGCCCGAACACAACTGCTCTGCCCTAAACCCTAAAACACCAGCCTCAGCACAACCCCTTACACTGCCCGAACACCACTGCACTGCACTAATCCCTGAACCAGCACCCACAGCACGACTCCTTACACTGCCCGAAAACCATTACACTGCCCTAAACCCTAAAACACCAGCCACAGCATGACCCCCTACAATGCCCGAACACCACTGCACTGCCCTAAACCCTGAAACACCAGCCAGCATGACCCAATACACTGTCTGAACACCACTGCACTGCCCTAAACCATGAAACACCAGCCCCAGCATGACCCCCTACACTGCCCGAACACCACTGCATTGCCCTAAACCCTGAAACACCAGCTCCAGCACAGCCCCCTACACTGCCCTAACACCACTGCACTGTCCTAAACCATGAAACACCAGCCCCAGCATGACCCCATACACTGCCCGAACACCACTGCAATGCCCTAAACCCTGAAACACCAGCCCCATCACGATCCCCTACACAGCCGAACACCACTGCGCTGCCCTAAACCCTGAAAAACCAGCCCCAGCATGACACCCTACCATGCCCGAACACCACTGCACTGCCCTAAACCCTGAAACACAACCCCCAGCAAGACCCCTACACTGCCCGAACACCACTGCACTGCCCTAAACCCTAAAACACCACCCCCAGCACGACCCTCTACACTGCCCGAACACCACTGCTCTGCCCGAAACCCTGAAACACCAGTCCCCAGCACGACCCCTACACTGCCCGAACACCACTGCACTGCCCTAAACCCTGAAACACCAGCCCTAGCACGACCCCCTACACTGCCCAAACACCACTGCACTGCCCTAAACCCTGAAACACAACCCCCAGCAAGACCCCTACACTGCCCGAACACCACTGCACTGCCCTAAACCCTAAAACACCACCCCCAGCACGACCCTCTACACTGCCCGAACACCACTGCTCTGCCCGAAACCCTGAAACACCAGTCCCCAGCACGACCCCTACACTGTCTGAACACCACTGCACTGCCCTAAACCATGAAACACCAGCCCCAGCACGACCCCCTACACTGCCCGAACAACACTGCACTGCCCTATACCCTGAAACACCAGCCCCAGTATGACACCCTACAATGTCCGAACACCACTGCAATGACCTAAGCCCTGAAACACCAGTCAGCACGCCTCCCTACATTGCCTGAACACCACTGCACTGCCCTAAACCCTGAAACACCAGCCCCAGCATGACCCCCTAACCTGCCTGAACACCACTGCACTGCTCTGAAACCTAAAACACCACCCTTAGCACGACCCCTACACTGCCCGAACACTACTGCACTGCCCTAAACCCTGAAACACCAACCCCAGCACGACCCCTACACTGCCCGAATACCACTCGAATGCCCTAAACCCTGAAACACCACCCCCAGCATGACCCCCTACACTGCCCGAACACTACTGCACTGCCCTAACCCCTGAAACATAACCTCCAGCAATACCCCCTCCACTGCCCGAACACCACTGCCCTAAATCCTGAAACACCACCCCCAGCAAGACCCGCTACTCTGCCCGAACACCACTGCACTGCCCTAAATCCTGAAACACCTCCCCCAGCATGACCCTCTACACTTCCCGAACAACACTGCTCTGCCCGAAACCCTGAAACAGCAGCCCCAGAACGACCCCCTACTCTGCCCGAACACCACTGCACTGCCCAAAACCCTGACACACCAGCCCCAGCATGACCCCTACACTGCCCAAACAGCACTGCCCTAAACCCTGAAACACCACCCCCAGCACGACCCCCTACACTGCCCGAACACCACTGCACTGCTCTAAACCCTGAAACAACACCCCCAGCATTACCCCCTACTCTGCCCTAACACAACTGCTCTGCCCTAAACCCTAAAACACCAGCCTCAGCACGACCCCTTACACTGCCCGAACACCACTGCACTGCCCTAATCCCTAAACCACCACCCACAGCACGACTCCTTACACTGCCCTAAAACCACTACACTGCCCTAAACCCTGAAACACCAGCCACAGCATGACCCCCTACAGTGCCCGAACACCACTGCACTGCCCTAAACCCTGAAACACCAGCCAGCATGACCCCCTATACTGCCTGAACACCACTGCACTGCCCTAAACCCTGAAACACCAGCCCCAGCATGACCCCCTACACTGCCTGAACACCACTGCATTGCCCTAAACCCTGAAACACCAGCCCCAGCACAACCCCCTACACTGCCCTAACACCACTGCACTGTCCTAAACCATGAAACACCAGCCCCAGCATGACCCCATACACTGCCCGAACACCACTGCAATGCCCTAAACCCTGAAACACCAGCCCCATCATGAACCCCTACACTGTCGAACACCACTGCACTGCCCTAAACTCTAAAAAACCAGCCCCAGCATGACACCCTACGCTGCCCGAACACCACTGCACTGCCCTAAACCCTGAAACACCACCCCCATCATGACCCCCTACACTGCCCGAACACCACTGCACTGCCCTAAATCCTGAAATACCAGCCCCAGCACGACCCCCTACACTGCCCCAACACCAATGCACTGGCCTAAACCCTGAAACACCAGCCCCCGCACGACCCCCTACACTGCCCGATCACCACTGCACTGCCCTAAACCCTAAAATACCAGCCCCCGCATGACCCCCTACACTGCCCAAACACCACTGCACTGCCCTAAACCCTGAAACACCAGTCCCCACATGACCCCCTACACTGCCCGAACACCACTGCACTGCCCTAAACCCTGAAACACCAGCCCCAGCACAACCCCCTACACTGCCCAAACACCACTGCACTGCCCTAAACCCTGAAACACCACCCTCAGCATGACCCATTATACTGCCTGAACACCACTGCACTGTTCTAAACCCTGAAACAACACCCCCAGCACGACCCCCTACTCTGCTTGAACAAAACTGCTCTTCCCTAAACCCTAAAACACCAACATCAGCACGCCCCCTTACACTGCCCGAACACCACTGCTCTGCCCAAACCCTAAAACACCAGCCTCAGGACGACCGCTCACACTGCCTGAACACCACTGCACTGCCCTAAACCCTTTAACACCACCACCCAGCACGACCCCCTACTCTGCCCGAACACCATTGCACTGCCCTAAACCCTGAAACACCAGCCCCAGCACAATCCCCTACCCTGCACGAACACCACTGCACTGCCCTAAACCCTGAAACACCAGCCCCAGCACGACCCCCTACACTGCCCTAACACCACTGCACTGCCCCAAACCCTGAAACACCAGCCCCAGCACCACCCTCTACACTGCCCGAACACCACTGCCCTAAACCCTGAAACACCACTACCAGCACGACCCTCTACTCTGCCCGAACACCACTGCACTGACCTAAACCCTGAAACACCAGCCCCAGCACGACCCCCTACACTGCCCTAACACCACTGCACTGCCCCAAACCCTGAAACACCAGCCCCAGCACCACCCCCTACACTGCCTAATCAACACTGCCCTAAACCCTGAAACACCACCCCCAGCACGACCCCCTACTCTGCCAGAACACCACTGCACTGACCTAAACCCTGAAACACCACCCCTACACTGCCCGAACACCACTGCACTGCCCTAAACCCTGAAACACCAGCCCCAGCATGGCCCCTACGCTGCCCGAACACCACTGCCCTAAACCTTGAAACACCACCACCAGCAAGACCCCCTACACTGCCCAATCACCACTGCCCTAAACCCTGAAACACCACCCCCAGCACGACCCCCTACTCTGCCCGAACACCACTGCACTGACCTAAACCCTGAAACACCACCCCTACACTGCCCGAACACCACTGCACTGCCCTAAACCCTGAAACACCACTACCGGCATGACCTCCTACACTGCCTGAACACCACTGCTCTGCCCTAAACCTTGAAACACCACCCCCAGCACGACCCTGTACTCTGTGCGAACACCACTGCACTGCCCTAAACCCTGAAACACCACCCCCATCATGACCCCCTACACTGCCTGAACACCACTGCACTGCCGTAAATCCTGAAACACCAGCCCCAGCACGACACCCTACACTGCCCAAACACCAATGCACTGGCCAAAACCCTGACACACCAGCCCCAGCATGACCCCCTACACTGCCCGAACAGCACTGCACTGCCCTAAACCCTGAAACACCACCCCCAGCATAGAAAATTTGGTTTTTGATCGTTATCGAATCGACCCGCCATTTTGTGCTCCGCCGCCATTTTGTGTTGCCCTCACTCAGGCAGCACGGCGAACAAAGTCTATTCTGCTTTTCCTGCAGCTTCGTGTCAAAATAATCCTTCTGCCTCTATTTACAAAGCTGGTGTTAGGACTGGCCGAGTACACTAATCCCTGGCTGGTTTTCCTAATCCCCGTCTCAACTATCTGTTGGTTCACACTATTCTCTTCTGACTTAATCTTATCGTCTGGCCTTCACTGTCCTCTGCTAGCATTCTCTCGTTTCACAACTGTCCTCCAAAACACACAAACGTATCTCGCCACCTGCAAGTTGGTTACAGATCTGTTATTGAATTAGTTTGTGGGAGGGGTGACAAACACAGTCGGAGGAGAGGCTTCTTCGAGTTATCTGATACTTTATTTTCAAACCTTTTCTATTGGTTCTGTTCTGTTTTCCAACTTTTCTTATTGGCTCTTTCTTATATGTTTTGGGTGTGTATTTGGTTAATGTATATTTCACATATGTGCTATATAAGATTGTGCGCCACGGAGTGAAGTGGCAGTCTCCTGAGAACCTACCTCATGTACTTCTGGGATAACTGTACTAGCTGCAGCTAATAAATCCGATCTTCTAACGCCTAACAGAGTGTCCCGTGTCTCTGTGTAGCTGAGCAGGAGAACCCCAGAGATTAAGGCGTACCCTGCGCCGCCAGGCCCAAAAGGTTCTGGTTCTTCACAGCGGGACCCCCTACACTGCCCGAACACCACTGCACTGCTCTAAACCCTGAAACAGCACCCCCAGCACGACCCCCTACTCTGCCCGAACACAACTGCTCTGCCCTAAACCCTAAAACACCAGCCTCAGCACAACCCCTTACACTGCCCGAACACCACTGCACTGCACTAATCCCTGAACCAGCACCCACAGCACGACTCCTTACACTGCCCGAAAACCATTACACTGCCCTAAACCCTAAAACACCAGCCACAGCATGACCCCCTACAATGCCCGAACACCACTGCACTGCCCTAAACCCTGAAACACCAGCCAGCATGACCCAATACACTGTCTGAACACCACTGCACTGCCCTAAACCATGAAACACCAGCCCCAGCATGACCCCCTACACTGCCCGAACACCACTGCATTGCCCTAAACCCTGAAACACCAGCTCCAGCACAGCCCCCTACACTGCCCTAACACCACTGCACTGTCCTAAACCATGAAACACCAGCCCCAGCATGACCCCATACACTGCCCGAACACCACTGCAATGCCCTAAACCCTGAAACACCAGCCCCATCACGATCCCCTACACAGCCGAACACCACTGCGCTGCCCTAAACCCTGAAAAACCAGCCCCAGCATGACACCCTACACTGCCCGAATACCACTGCACTGCCCTAAACCCTGAAACACAACCCCCAGCAAGACCCCTACACTGCCCGAACACCACTGCACTGCCCTAAACCCTAAAACACCACCCCCAGCACGACCCTCTACACTGCCCGAACACCACTGCTCTGCCCGAAACCCTGAAACACCAGTCCCCAGCACGACCCCTACACTGCCCGAACACCACTGCACTGCCCTAAACCCTGAAACACCAGCCCTAGCACGACCCCCTACACTGCCCAAACACCACTGCACTGCCCTAAACCCTGAAACACAACCCCCAGCAAGACCCCTACACTGCCCGAACACCACTGCACTGCCCTAAACCCTAAAACACCACCCCCAGCACGACCCTCTACACTGCCCGAACACCACTGCTCTGCCCGAAACCCTGAAACACCAGTCCCCAGCACGACCCCTATACTGTCTGAACACCACTGCACTGCCCTAAACCATGAAACACCAGCCCCAGCACGACCCCCTACACTGCCCGAACAACACTGCACTGCCCTATACCCTGAAACACCAGCCCCAGTATGACACCCTACAATGTCCGAACACCACTGCAATGACCTAAGCCCTGAAACACCAGTCAGCACGCCTCCCTACATTGCCTGAACACCACTGCACTGCCCTAAACCCTGAAACACCAGCCCCAGCATGACCCCCTAACCTGCCTGAACACCACTGCACTGCTCTGAAACCTAAAACACCACCCTTAGCACGACCCCTACACTGCCCGAACACTACTGCACTGCCCTAAACCCTGAAACACCAACCCCAGCACGACCCCTACACTGCCCGAATACCACTCCACTGCCCTAAACCCTGAAACACCACCCCCAGCATGACCCCCTACACTGCCCGAACACTACTGCACTGCCCTAACCCCTGAAACATAACCTCCAGCAATACCCCCTCCACTGCCCGAACACCACTGCCCTAAATCCTGAAACACCACCCCCAGCAAGACCCGCTACTCTGCCCGAACACCACTGCACTGCCCTAAATCCTGAAACACCTCCCCCAGCATGACCCTCTACACTTCCCGAACAACACTGCTCTGCCCGAAACCCTGAAACAGCAGCCCCAGAACGACCCCCTACTCTGCCCGAACACCACTGCACTGCCCAAAACCCTGACACACCAGCCCCAGCATGACCCCTACACTGCCCAAACAGCACTGCCCTAAACCCTGAAACACCACCCCCAGCACGACCCCCTACACTGCCCGAACACCACTGCACTGCTCTAAACCCTGAAACAACACCCCCAGCATTACCCCCTACTCTGCCCTAACACAACTGCTCTGCCCTAAACCCTAAAACACCAGCCTCAGCACGACCCCTTACACTGCCCGAACACCACTGCACTGCCCTAATCCCTAAACCACCACCCACAGCACGACTCCTTACACTGCCCTAAAACCACTACACTGCCCTAAACCCTGAAACACCAGCCACAGCATGACCCCCTACAGTGCCCGAACACCACTGCACTGCCCTAAACCCTGAAACACCAGCCAGCATGACCCCCTATACTGCCTGAACACCACTGCACTGCCCTAAACCCTGAAACACCAGCCCCAGCATGACCCCCTACACTGCCTGAACACCACTGCATTGCCCTAAACCCTGAAACACCAGCCCCAGCACAACCCCCTACACTGCCCTAACACCACTGCACTGTCCTAAACCATGAAACACCAGCCCCAGCATGACCCCATACACTGCCCGAACACCACTGCAATGCCCTAAACCCTGAAACACCAGCCCCATCATGAACCCCTACACTGTCGAACACCACTGCACTGCCCTAAACTCTAAAAAACCAGCCCCAGCATGACACCCTACGCTGCCCGAACACCACTGCACTGCCCTAAACCCTGAAACACCACCCCCATCATGACCCCCTACACTGCCCGAACACCACTGCACTGCCCTAAATCCTGAAATACCAGCCCCAGCACGACCCCCTACACTGCCCCAACACCAATGCACTGGCCTAAACCCTGAAACACCAGCCCCCGCACGACCCCCTACACTGCCCGATCACCACTGCACTGCCCTAAACCCTAAAATACCAGCCCCCGCATGACCCCCTACACTGCCCAAACACCACTGCACTGCCCTAAACCCTGAAACACCAGTCCCCACATGACCCCCTACACTGCCCGAACACCACTGCACTGCCCTAAACCCTGAAACACCAGCCCCAGCACAACCCCCTACACTGCCCAAACACCACTGCACTGCCCTAAACCCTGAAACACCACCCTCAGCATGACCCATTATACTGCCTGAACACCACTGCACTGTTCAAAACCCTGAAACAACACCCCAGCACGACCCCCTACTCTGCTTGAACAAAACTGCTCTTCCCTAAACCCTAAAACACCAACATCAGCACGCCCCCTTACACTGCCCGAACACCACTGCTCTGCCCAAACCCTAAAACACCAGCCTCAGGACGACCGCTCACACTGCCTGAACACCACTGCACTGCCCTAAACCCTTTAACACCACCACCCAGCACGACCCCCTACACTGCCCAAACACCACTGCACTGCCCTAAACCCTGAAACACCATCCCTAGCACGACCCACTACACTGCCTGAACACTACTGCACTGCCCTAAACCCTGAAACACTACCCCCAGCAACACCCCCTACACTGCCCAAACATCACTGCACTACCCTAACCCCTGAAACATCACCTCCAACAAGACCCCCTACACTGCCCGAACATCACTGCCCTAAACTCTGAAATACCAGCCCCAGCAAGACAACCTTCACTGCCCGAACACTATTGCACTGCCCTAAACCCTGAAACACCAGCCCCAGCACGACCCCCTACCCTGCCCGAACACCACTGCACTGCCCTAAACCCTGAAACACCAGCCCCAGCACGACCCCCTACACTGCCCTAACACCACTGCACTGCCCCAAACCCTGAAACACCAGCCCCAGCACCACCCTCTACACTGCCCGAACACCACTTCCCTAAACCCTGAAACACCACCCCCAGCACAACTCCCTACTCTGCCCGAACTCCACTGCACTGACCTAAACCCTGAAACACCACCCCTACACTGCCCGAACACCACTGCACTGCCCTAAACCCTGAAACAACACCCCCCGGCACTACCTCCTGCACTGCCTGAACACCACTGCTCTGCCCTAAACCTTGAAACACCACCCCCAGCACAACCCTCTACTCTGTGCGAACACCACTGCACTGCCCTAAACCCTGAAACACCACCCCATCATGACCCCCTACACTGCCCGAACACCACTGCACTGCCGTAAACCCTGAAACATCAGCCCCAGCATGACCCCTACACTGCCCGAACCTCACTGCCCTAAACCTTGAAACACCACCACCAGCAAGACCCCCTACACTGCCCAATCACCACTGCCCTAAACACTGAAACACCACCCCCAGCACGACCCCCTACTCTGCCCGAACACCACTGCACTGACCTAAACCCTGAAACACCACCCCTACACTGCCCGAACACCACTGCACTGCCCTAAACCTTGAAACACCACCCCCAGCACAACCCTCTACTCTGTGCGAACACAACTGCACTGCCCTAAACCCTGAAACACCACCCCCATCATGACCCCCTACATTGCCTGAACACCACTGCACTGCCCTAAATCCTGAAACACCAGCCCCAGCACTACCCCCTACACTGCCCGAACACCAATGCACTGGCCTAAACCCTGAAACACCAGCCCCCGCACGACCCCCTACACTGCCCGATCACCACTGCACTGCACTGCCCTAAACCCTGAAACACCAGCCCCCGCATGACCCCCTACAATGCCCAAACACCACTGCACTGCCCTAAACCCTGAAACACCAGTCCCCGCATGACCCCCTACACTGCCCGAACACCACTGCACTGCCCTAAACCCTGAAACACCAGCCCCAGCACGACCCCCTACACTGCCCACACACCACTGCACTGCCCTAAACCCTGAAACACCACCCCCAGCACGACCCATTATACTGCCTGAACACCACTGCACTGTTCTAAACCCTGAAACAACACCCCCAGCACTACCCCCTAGTCTGCCCGAACACAACTGCTCTTCCCTAAACCCTAAAACACCAACCTCAGCACGCCCCCTTACACTGCCCGAACACCACTGCACTGCCCTAAACCCTGAAACACCAGCCTCAGGACGACCCCTCACACTGCCTGAACAGCACTGCACTGCCCGAACACCACTGCACTGCCCTAAACCCTGTAACACCATGCCCAGCAAGACCGCCTACACTGCCCGAACACCACAGCCCTAATCCCTGAAACCCCACAACCTACAAGACCCCCTACACTGCCCAACAGCACTGCATGCTCTAATCCCTGAAACACCACCCCGTGCACGACCCCCTGCACTGCCCGAACATCATTGCTCTGCCCAAAACCCTGAACACCAGCCCCAGCACGACCCCCTACACTGCCCGAACAACACTGCACTGCCCTATACCCTGAAACACCAGCCCCAGTATGACACCCTACAATGTCCGAACACCACTGCACTGACCTAAGCCCTGAAACACCAGTCAGCACGCCTCCCTACATTGCCTGAACACCACTGCACTGCCCTAAACCCTGAAACACCAGCCCCAGCATGACCCACTAACCTGCCTGAACACCACTGCACTGCTCTGAAACCTAAAACACCACCCTTAGCACGACCCCTACACTGCCCGAACACTACTGCACTGCCCTAAACCCTGAAACACCAACCCCAGCATGACCCCTACACTGCCCGAATACCACTCCACTGCCCTAAACCCTGAAACACCACCCCCAGCATGACCGCCTACACTGCCCGAACACTACTGCACTGCCCTAACCCCTGAAACATAACCTCCAGCAATACCCCCTCCACTGCCCGAACACCACTGCCCTAAATCCTGAAACACCACCCCCAGCAAGACCCCCTACTCTGCCCGAACACCACTGCACTGCCCTAAATCCTGAAACACCTCCCCCAGCATGACCCTCTACACTTCCCGAACAACACTGCTCTGCCCGAAACCCTGAAACAGCAGCCCCAGAACGACCCCCTACTTTGCCCGAACACCACTGCACTGCCCAAAACCCTGACACACCAGCCCCAGCATGACCCCCTACACTGCCCAAACAGCACTGCCCTAAACCCTGAAACACCAGCCCCAGCACGACCCCCTACACTGCCCGAACACCACTGCACTGCTCTAAACCCTGAAACAACACCCCCAGCATGACCCCCTACTCTGCCCTAACACAACTGCTCTGCCCTAAACCCTAAACCACCACCCACAGCACGACTCCTTACACTGCCCTAAAACCACTACACTGCCCTAAACCCTGAAACACCAGCCACAGCATGACCCCCTACAATGCCCGAACACCACTGCACTACCCTAAACCCTGAAACACCAGCCAGCATGACCCCCTATACTGCCTGAACACCACTGCACTGCCCTAAACCCTGAAACACCAGCCCCAGCATGACCCCCTACACTGCCTGAACACCACTGCATTGCCCTAAACCCTGAAACACCAGCCCCAGCACAACCCCCTACACTGCCCTAACACCACTGCACTGTCCTAAACCATGAAACACCAGCCCCAGCATGACCCCATACACTGCCCGAACACCACTGCAATGCCCTAAACCCTGAAACACCAGCCCCATCATGAACCCCTACACTGTCAAACACCACTGCACTGCCCTAAACTCTGAAAAACCACCCCCATCATGACCCCCTACACTGCCCGAACACCACTGCACTGCCCTAAATCCTGAAACACCAGCCCCAGCACGACCCCCTATACTGCCCCAACACCAATGCACTGGCCTAAACCCTGAAACACCAGCCCCCGCACGACCCCCTACACTGCCCGATCACCACTGCACTGCACTGCCCTAAACCCTGAAATACCAGCCCCCGCATGACCCCCTACACTGCCCAAACACCACTGCACTGCCCTAAACCCTGAAACACCAGTCCCCACATGACCCCCTACACTGCCCGAACACCACTGAACTGCCCTAAACCCTGAAACACCAGCCCCAGCACAACCCCCTACACTGCCCAAACACCACTGCACTGCCCTAAACCCTGAAACACCACCCTCAGCATGACCCATTATACTGCCTAAACATCACTGCACTGTTCTAAACCCTGAAACAACACCCCCAGCATGACCCCCTACTCTGCTTGAACACAACTGCTCTTCCCTAAACCATAAAACACCAACATCAGCACGCCCCCTTACACTGCCCGAACACCACTGCACTGCCCTAAACCCTGAAACACCACCCCCATCACGATCCCCTACACTGCCCGAACACCACTGCACTGCCCTAAAACCTGAAACACTACCCCCAGCATGACCCCCTACACTGCCCGAGCACCACTGCACTGCCCTAAACCCTGAAACACCACGCCCAGCAAGACCCTCTACACTGCCCGAATAGCAACGCATGCTCTAATCCCTGAAACACCACCCCCTGCACGGCCCCCTGCACTGCCCGAACACCATTGCTCTGCCCAAAACCCTGAACACCAGCCCCAGCACGACCCCCTACACTGCCCGAACACCAGTGCACTGCCCTATACCCTGAAACACCAGCCCCAGTATGACACCCTACAATGTCCGAACACCACTGCACTGACCTAAACCCTGAAACACCATTCAGCATGCCTCCCTACATTGCCTGAACACCACTGCACCGCACTAAACCCTGAAACACCTGACCCAGCATGACACCCTAACCTGCCTGAACACCTCTGCACTGTTCTGAAACCTAAAACACCACCCTTAGCACGACCCCCTACACTGCCCGAATACCACTCCACTGCCCTAAACCCTGAAACACTTCCCACAGCAAGACCCCCTACACTGCCCGAACACTACTGCCCTAACCCCTGAAACATCACCTCCAGCAATACCCCCTCCACTGCCCGAACACCACTGCCCTAAATCCTGAAACACCACCCCCAGCAAGACCCCCTAGTCCGCCCGAACACCATTGCACTGCCCTAAATCCTGAAACACCTCCCCCAGCATGACCCTCTACACTGCCTGAACAACACTGCTCTGCCCAAAACCCTGAAACAGCAGCCCCAGCACGACCCCCTACTCTGCCCGAACACCACTGCACTGCCCAAAACCCTGACACACCAGCCCCAGCATGACCCCCTACACTGCCCGAACAGCACTGCTCTGCCCGAAACCCTGAAACACCACCCCCATCACGATCCCCTACACTGCCCGAACACCACTGCACTGCCCTAAAACCTGAAACACTACCCCCAGCATGACCCCCTACACTGCCCGAGCACCACTGCACTGCCCTAAACCCTGAAACCCCACGCCCAGCAAGACCCTCTACACTGCCCGAACAGCACTGCATGCTCTAATCCCTGAAACACCACCCCCTGCACGACCCCCTGCACTGCCCGAACACCATTGCTCTGCCCAAAACCCTGAACACCAGCCCCAGCACGACCCCCTACACTGCCCGAACACCAGTGCACTGCCCTATACCCTGAAACACCAGCCCCAGTATGACACCCTACAATGTCCAAACACCACTGCACTGACCTAAACCCTGAAACACCAGTCAGCACGCCTCCCTACATTGCCTGAACACCACTGCACCGCACTAAACCCTGAAACACCTGCCCCAGTATGACCCCCTAACCTGCCTGAACACCTCTGCACTGTTCTGAAACCTAAAACACCTCCCTTAGCACGACCCCCTACACTGCCCGAACACTACTGCACTGCCCTAAACCCTGAAACACCAACCCCAGAACAACCCCCTACACTGCCCGAATACCACTCCACTGCCCTAAACCCTGAAACACTTCCCCCAGCAAGACCCCCTACACTGCCCGAACACTACTGCACTGCCCTAACCCTTGAAACATCACCTCCAGCAATACCCCCTCCACTGCCCGAACACCACTGCCCTAAATCCTGAAACACCACCCCCAGCAAGACCCCCTAGTCTGCCCGAACACCACTGCACTGCCCTAAATCCTGAACCACCTCCCCCAGCATGACCCTCTACACTGCCCGAACAACACTGCTCTGCCCGAAACCCTGAAACAGCAGCCCCAGCACGACCCCCTACTCTGCCCGAACACCACTGCACTGCCCAAAACCCTGACACACCAGCCCCAGCATGACCCCCTACACTGCCCGAACAGCACTGCACTGCCCTAAACCCTGAAACACCACCCCCAGCTGAGAAAATTTGGTTTATGATCGTGATCGAATCGACCCGCCATTTTGTGCTCCGCCGCCATTTTGTGTTGCCCTCACTCAGGCAGCACGGCGAACAAAGTCTATTCTGCTTTTTCTGCAGCTTCGTGTCGAAATAATCCTTCTGCCTCTATTTACAAAACTGGTGTTAGGACTGGCCGAGTACACTAATCCCTGGCTGGTTTTCCTAATCCCCGTCTCAACTATCTGTTGGTTCACACTATTCTCTTCTGACTTAATCTTATCGTCTGGCCTTCACTGTCCTCTGCTAGCATTCTCTCGTTTCACAACTGTCCTCCAAAACACACAAACGTATCTCGCCACCTGCAAGTTAGTTACAGATCTGTTATTGAATTAGTTTGTGGGAGGGGTGACAAACACAGTCGGAGGAGAGGCTTCTTCGAGTTATCTGATACTTTATTTTCAAACCTTTTCTATTGGTTCTGTTCTGTTTTCCAACTTTTCTTATTGGCTCTTTCTTATATGTTTTGGGTGTGTATTTGGTTAATGTATATTTCACATATGTGC
This sequence comes from Triturus cristatus, assembly GCF_964204655.1. Lineage (NCBI taxonomy): Eukaryota > Metazoa > Chordata > Amphibia > Caudata > Salamandridae > Triturus > Triturus cristatus. The sequence continues at coordinate 202,829 of NW_028188273.1, read as the reverse complement.
TATATAAGATTGTGCGCCACGGAGTGAAGTGGCAGTCTCCTGAGAACCTACCTCATGTACTTCTGGGATAACTGTACTAGCTGCAGCTAATAAATCCGATCTTCTAACGCCTAACAGAGTGTCCCGTGTCTCTGTGTAGCTGAGCAGGAGAACCCCGGAGATTAAGGCGTACCCTGCGCCGCCAGGCCCAAAAGGTTCTGGTTCTTCACAGCGGGACCCCCTACACTGCCCGAACACCACTGCACTGCTCTAAACCCTGAAACAGCACCCCCAGCACGACCCCCTACTCTGCCCGAACACCACTGCTCTGCCCTAAACCCCAAAACACCAGCCTCAGCACGACCCCTTACACTGCCCGAACACCACTGCACTGCACTAATCCCTGAACCAGCACCCACAGCACGACTCCTTACACTGCCCGAAAACCATTACACTGCCCTAAACCCTGAAACACCAGCCACAGCATGACCCCCTACAATGCCCGAACACCACTGCACTGCCCTAAACCCTGAAACACCAGCCAGCATGACCCAATACACTGTCTGAACACGACTGCACTGCCCTAAACCATGAAACACCAGCCCCAGCATGACCCCCTACACTGCCCGAACACCACTGCATTGCCCTAAACCCTGAAACACCAGCTCCAGCACAGCCCCCTACACTGCCCTAACACCACTGCACTGTCCTAAACCATGAAACACCAGCCCCAGCATGACCCCATACACTGCCCGAACACCACTGCAATGCCCTAAACCCTGAAACACCAGCCCCATCACGATCCCCTACACAGACGAACACCACTGCGCTGCCCTAAACCCTGAAAAACCAGCCCCAGCATGACACCCTACACTGCCCGAACACCACTGCACTGCCCTAAACCCTGAAACACAACCCCCAGCAAGACCCCTACACTGCCCAAACACCACTGCACTGCCCTAAACCCTGAAACACCACCCCCAGCACGACCCTCTACACTGCCCGAACACCACTGCTCTGCCCGAAACCCTGAAACACCAGCCCCAGCACGACCCCTACACTGCCCGAACACCACTGCACTGCCCTAAACCCTGAAACACCAGCCCTAGCACGACCCCCTACACTGCCCAAACACCACTGCACTGCCCTAAACCCTGATACACCACCCCCAGCATGACCCATTACACTGCCTGAACACCACTGCACTGTTCTAAACCCTGAAACAACACCCCCAGCACGACCCCCTACTCTGCCCGAACACCACTGCACTGCCCTAAACCCTGAAACACAACCCCCAGCAAGACCCCTACACTGCCCGAACACAACTGCTCTGCCCTAAACCCAAAAACACCAGCCTCAGCACGCCCCCTTACACTGCCCGAACACCACTGCACTGCCCTACACCCTGAAACACCAGCCCCAGCATGACCCCCTACACTGCCCGAACACAACTGTACTGCCCTAAACCCTGAAACACCAGCCCCAGCATGACACCCTGCACTGCCCTAACACTACTGCACTGCTCTAACCTCTGAAACATCACCTCTAGCAATACCCCCTACACTGCCCCAACACCACTGCCCTAAATCCTGAAACACCATCCACAGAAAGACCCCCTACACTACCCGAACATCACTGCACTGCCCTAAACCCTGAAACACCACCCCAGCACGATCCTCTACACGGCCCAAACACCACTGCTCTGCCCAAAACCCTGAAACACCAGCCCCAGCATGACCCTCTACACTGCCCAAACAAAACTGCACTGCCCTAAACCCTGAAACACCAGCCCCCTCAAGATCCCCTACACTGCCCGAATAACACCGCACTGCCCTAAACCCTTGAAGACCAGCCCCATCACTACCCCCTACACTACCCGAACACCACTGCACTGCCCTAAACCCTGAAACAACTCCCCCAGCATGACCCCCTACTCTGTCCGAACACCACTGCTCTGCCCAAACCCTAAAACACCAGCCTCAGGACGAACCCTCACACTGCCTGAACACCACTGCACTGCCCTAAACCCTTTAACACCACCCCCAGCATGACCCCCTACACTGCCTGAACACCACTGCACTGCCCTAAACCCTGAAACACCATCCCCAGCACGACCCACTACACTGCCCGAACACTACTGCACTGCCCTAAATCCTATAACACTACCCCCAGCAACACCCCCTACACTGCCCGAACATCACTGCACTGCCCTAACCCCTGAAACATCACCTCCAACAAGACCCCTACACTGCCCGAACATCACTGCCCTAAACACTGAAATACCAGCCCCAGCAAGACAACCTTCACTGCCCGAACACCATTGCACTGCCCTAAACCCTGAAACACCAGCCCCAGCATGACCCCCTATACTGCCCTAACACCACTGCACTGCCCCAAACCCTGAAACACCAGCCCCAGCACCACCCTCTACACTGCCCGAACACCACTGCCCTAAACCCTGAAACACCACTACCAGCACGACCCTCTACTCTGCCCGAACACCACTGCACTGACCTAAACCCTGAAACACCAGCCCCAGCACGACCCCCTACACTGCCCTAACACCACTGCACTGCCCCAAACCCTGAAACACCAGCCCCAGTACCACCCCCTACACTGCCCAATCAACACTGCCCTAAACCCTGAAACACCACCCCCAGCACGACCCCCTACTCTGCCCGAACACCATTGCACTGCCCTAAACCCTGAAACACCAGCCCCAGCACAATCCCCTACCCTGCACGAACACCACTGCACTGCCCTAAACCCTGAAACACCAGCCCCAGCACGACCCCCTACACTGCCCTAACACCACTGCACTGCCCCAAACCCTGAAACACCAGCCCCAGCACCACCCTCTACACTGCCCGAACACCACTGCCCTAAACCCTGAAACACCACTACCAGCACGACCCTCTACTCTGCCCGAACACCACTGCACTGACCTAAACCCTGAAACACCAGCCCCAGCACGACCCCCTGCACTGCCCTAACACCACTGCACTGCCCCAAACCCTGAAACACCAGCCCCAGCACCACCCCCTACACTGCCTAATCAACACTGCCCTAAACCCTGAAACACCACCCCCAGCACGACCCCCTACTCTGCCAGAACACCACTGCACTGACCTAAACCCTGAAACACCACCCCTACACTGCCCGAACACCACTGCACTGCCCTAAACCCTGAAACACCAGCCCCAGCATGGCCCCTACACTGCCCGAACACCACTGCCCTAAACCTTGAAACACCACCACCAGCAAGACCCCCTACACTGCCCAATCACCACTGCCCTAAACCCTGAAACACCACCCCCAGCACGACCCCCTACTCTGCCCGAACACCACTGCACTGACCTAAACCCTGAAACACCACCCCTACACTGCCCGAACACCACTGCACTGCCCTAAACCCTGAAACACCACTACCGGCATGACCTCCTACACTGCCTGAACACCACTGCTCTGCCCTAAACCTTGAAACACCACCCCCAGCACGACCCTGTACTCTGTGCGAACACCACTGCACTGCCCTAAACCCTGAAACACCACCCCCATCATGACCCCCTACACTGCCTGAACACCACTGCACTGCCGTAAATCCTGAAACACCAGCCCCAGCACGACACCCTACACTGCCCAAACACCAATGCACTGGCCAAAACCCTGACACACCAGCCCCAGCATGACCCCCTACACTGCCCGAACAGCACTGCACTGCCCTAAACCCTGAAACACCACCCCCAGCTGAGAAAATTTGGTTTTTGATCGTGATCGAATCGACCCGCCATTTTGTGCTCCGCCGCCATTTTGTGTTGCCCTCACTCAGGCAGCACGGCGAACAAAGTCTATTCTGCTTTTCCTGCAGCTTCGTGTCGAAATAATCCTTCTGCCTCTATTTACAAAGCTGGTGTTAGGACTGGCCGAGTACACTAATCCCTGGCTGGTTTTCCTAATCCCCGTCTCAACTATCTGTTGGTTCACACTATTCTCTTCTGACTTAATCTTATCGTCTGGCCTTCACTGTCCTCTGCTAGCATTCTCTCGTTTCACAACTGTCCTCCAAAACACACAAACGTATCTCGCCACCTGCAAGTTGGTTACAGATCTGTTATTGAATTAGTTTGTGGGAGGGGTGACAAACACAGTCGGAGGAGAGGCTTCTTCGAGTTATCTGATACTTTATTTTCAAACCTTTTCTATTGGTTCTGTTCTGTTTTCCAACTTTTCTTATTGGCTCTTTCTTATATGTTTTGGGTGTGTATTTGGTTAATGTATATTTCACATATGTGCTATATAAGATTGTGCGCCACGGAGTGAAGTGGCAGTCTCCTGAGAACCTACCTCATGTACTTCTGGGATAACTGTACTAGCTGCAGCTAATAAATCCGATCTTCTAACGCCTAACAGAGTGTCCCGTGTCTCTGTGTAGCTGAGCAGGAGAACCCCGGAGATTAAGGCGTACCCTGCGCCGCCAGGCCCAAAAGGTTCTGGTTCTTCACAGCGGGACCCCCTACACTGCCCGAACACCACTGCACTGCTCTAAACCCTGAAACAGCACCCCCAGCACGACCCCCTACTCTGCCCGAACACAACTGCTCTGCCCTAAACCCTAAAACACCAGCCCCAGCACCACCCTCTACACTGCCCGAACACCACTGCCCTAAACCCTGAAACACCACTACCAGCACGTCCCTCTACTCTGCCCGAACACCACTGCACTGACCTAAACCCTGAAACACCAGCCCCAGCACGACCCCCTACACTGCCTTAACACCACTGCACTGCCCCAAACCCTGAAACACCAGCCCCAGCACCACCCCCTACACTGCCCAATCAACACTGCCCTAAACCCTGAAACACCACCCCCAGCACGACCCCCTACTCTGCCCGAACACCATTGCACTGCCCTAAAACCCTGAAACACCAGCCCCAGCACAATCCCCTACCCTGCACGAACACCACTGCACTGCCCTAAACCCTGAAACACCAGCCCCAGCACGACCCCCTACACTGCCCTAACACCACTGCACTGCCCCAAACCCTGAAACACCAGCCCCAGCACCACCCTCTACACTGCCCGAACACCACTGCCCTAAACCCTGAAACACCACGACCAGCACGACCCTCTACTCTGCCCGAACACCACTGCACTGACCTAAACCCTGAAACACCAGCCCCAGCACGACCCCCTACACTGCCCTAACACCACTGCACTGCCCCAAACCCTGAAACACCAGCCCCAGCACCACCCCCTACACTGCCTAATCAACACTGCCCTAAACCCTGAAACACCACCCCCAGCACGACCCCCTACTCTGCCAGAACACCACTGCACTGACCTAAACCCTGAAACACCACCCCTACACTGCCCGAACACCACTGCACTGCCCTAAACCCTGAAACACCAGCCCCAGCATGGCCCCTACACTGCCCGAACACCACTGCCCTAAACCTTGAAACACCACCACCAGCAAGACCCCCTACACTGCCCAATCACCACTGCCCTAAACCCTGAAACACCACCCCCAGCACGACCACCTACTCTGCCCGAACACCACTGCACTGACCTAAACCCTGAAACACAACCCCTACACTGCCCGAACACCACTGCACTGCCCTAAACCCTGAAACACCACTACCGGCATTACCTCCTACACTGCCTGAACACCACTGCTCTGCCCTAAACCTTGAAACACCACCCCCAGCACGACCCTGTACTCTGTGCGAACACCACTGCACTGCCCTAAACCCTGAAACACCACCCCCATCATGACCCCCTACACTGCCTGAACACCACTGCACTGCCCTAAATCCTGAAACACCAGCCCCAGCACGACACCCTACACTGCCCAAACACCAATGCACTGGCCAAAACCCTGACACACCAGCCCCAGCATGACCCCCTACACTGCCCGAACAGCACTGCACTGCCCTAAACCCTGAAACACCACCCCCAGCTGAGAAAATTTGTTTTTTGATCGTGATCGAATCGACCCGCCATTTTGTGCTCCGCCGCCATTTTGTGTTGCCCTCACTCAGGCAGCACGGCGAACAAAGTCTATTCTGCTTTTCCTGCAGCTTCGTGTCGAAATAATCCTTCTGCCTCTATTTACAAAGCTGGTGTTAGGACTGGCCGAGTACACTAATCCCTGGCTGGTTTTCCTAATCCCCGTCTCAACTATCTGTTGGTTCACACTATTCTCTTCTGACTTAATCTTATCGTCTGGCCTTCACTGTCCTCTGCTAGCATTCTCTCGTTTCACAACTGTCCTCCAAAACACACAAACATATCTCGCCACCTGCAAGTTGGTTACAGATCTGTTATTGAATTAGTTTGTGGGAGGGGTGACAAACACAGTCGGAGGAGAGGCTTCTTCGAGTTATCTGATACTTTATTTTCAAACCTTTTCTATTGGTTCTGTTCTGTTTTCCAACTTTTCTTATTGGCTCTTTCTTATATGTTTTGGGTGTGTATTTGGTTAATGTATATTTCACATATGTGCTATATAAGATTGTGCGCCACGGAGTGAAGTGGCAGTCTCCTGAGAACCTACCTCATGTACTTCTGGGATAACTGTACTAGCTGCAGCTAATAAATCCGATCTTCTAACGCCTAACAGAGTGTCCCGTGTCTCTGTGTAGCTGAGCAGGAGAACCCCGGAGATTAAGGCGTACCCTGCGCCGCCAGGCCCAAAAGGTTCTGGTTCTTCACAGCGGGACCCCCTACACTGCCCGAACACCACTGCACTGCTCTAAACCCTGAAACAGCACCCCCAGCACGACCCCCTACTCTGCCCGAACACAACTGCTCTGCCCTAAACCCTAAAACACCAGCCTCAGCACGACCCCTTACACTGCCCTAACACCACTGCACTGCACTAATCCCTGAACCAGCACCCACAGCACGACTCCTTACACTGCCCGAAAACCATTACACTGCCCTAAACCCTAAAACACCAGCCACAGCATGACCCCCTACAATGCCCGAACACCACTGCACTGCCCTAAACCCTGAAACACCAGCCAGCATGACCCAATACACTGTCTGAACACCACTGCACTGCCCTAAACCATGAAACACCAGCCCCAGCATGACCCCCTACACTGCCCGAACACCACTGCATTGCCCTAAACCCTGAAACACCAGCTCCAGCACAGCCCCCTACACTGCCCTAACACCACTGCACTGTCCTAAACCATGAAACACCAGCCCCAGCATGACCCCATACACTGCCCGAACACCACTGCAATGCCCTAAACCCTGAAACACCAGCCCCATCACGATCCCCTACACAGCCGAACACCACTGCGCTGCCCTAAACCCTGAAAAACCAGCCCCAGCATGAAACCCTACACTGCCCGAACACCACTGCACTGCCCTAAACCCTGAAACACAACCCCCAGCAAGACCCCTACACTGCCCGAACACCACTGCACTGCCCTAAACCCTAAAACACCACCCCCAGCACGACCCTCTACACTGCCCGAACACCACTGCTCTGCCCGAAACCCTGAAACACCAGTCCCCAGCACGACCCCTACACTGCCCGAACTCCACTGCACTGCCCTAAACCCTGAAACACCAGCCCTAGCACGACCCCCTACACTGCCCAAACACCACTGCACTGCCCTAAACCCTGATACACCACCCCCAGCATGACCCATTACACTGCCTGAACACCACTGCACTGTTCTAAACCCTGAAACAACACCCCCAGCACGACCCCCTACTCTGCCCGAACACCACTGCACTGCCCTAAACCCTGAAACACAACCCCCAGCAAGACCCCTACACTGCCCGAACACAACTGCTCTGCCCTAAACCCTAAAACACCAGCCTCAGCACGCCCCCTTACACTGCCCGAACACCACTGCACTGCCCTACACCCTGAAACACCAGCCCCAGCATGACCCCCTACACTGCCCGAACACAACTGTACTGCCCTAAACCCTGAAACACCAGCCCCAGCATGACACCCTGCACTGCCCTAACACTACTGCACTGCTCTAACCTCTGAAACATCACCTCTAGCAATACCCCCTACACTGCCCCAACACCACTGCCCTAAACCCTGAAACACCATCCACAGAAAGACCCCCTACACTACCCGAACATCACTGCACTGCCCTAAACCCTGAAACACCACCCCAGCACGATCCTCTACACGGCCAAAACACCACTGCTCTGCCCAAAACCCTGAAACACCAGCCCCAGCATGACCCTCTACACTGCCCAAACAAAACTGCACTGCCCTAAACCCTGAAACACCAGCCCCCTCAAGATCCCCTACACTGCCCGAATAACACTGCACTGCCCTAAACCCTTGAAGACCAGCCCCAGCACTACCCCCTACACTACCCGAACACCACTGCACTGCCCTAAACCCTGAAACAACTCCCCCAGCATGACCCCCTACTCTGTCCGAACACCACTGCTCTGCCCAAACCCTAAAACACCAGCCAAAGGACGAACCCTCACACTACCTGAACACCACTGCACTGCCCTAAACCCTTTAACACCACCCCCAGCATGACCCCCTACACTGCCTGAACACCACTGCACTGCCCTAAACCCTGAAACACCATCCCCAGCACGACCCACTACACTGCCCGAACACTACTGCACTGCCCTAAATCCTATAACACTACCCCCAGCAACACCCCCTACACTGTCCGAACATCACTGCACTGCCCTAACCCCTGAAACATCACCTCCAACAAGACCCCTACACTGCCCGAACATCACTGCCCTAAACCCTGAAATACCAGCCCCAGCAAGACAACCTTCACTGCCCGAACACCATTGCACTGCCCTAAACCCTGAAACACCAGCCCCAGCACAACCCCCTACCCTGCACGATCACCACTGCACTGCCCTAAACCCTGAAACACCAGCCCCAGCACGACCCCCTACACTGCCCTAACACCACTGCACTGCCCCAAACCCTGAAACACCAGCCCCAGCACCACCCTCTACACTGCCCGAACACCACTGACCTTAACCCTGAAACACCACTACCAGCACGACCCTCTACTCTGCCCAAACACCACTGCACTGACCTAAACCCTGAAACACCAGCCCCAGCACGACCCCCTACACTGCCCTAACACCACCGCACTGCCCCAAACCCCGAAACACCAGCCCCAGCACCACCCCCTACACTGCCCAATCAACACTGCCCTAAACCCTGAAACACCACCCCCAGCACGTCCCCCTACTCTGCCCGAACACCATTGCACTTCCCTAAACCCTGAAACACCAGCCCCAGCACATCCCCCTACCCTGCACGAACACCACTGCACTGCCCTAAACCCTGAAACACCAGCCCCAGCACGACCCCCTACACTGCCCCAACACCACTGCACTGCCCCAAACCCTGAAACACCAGCCCCAGCACCACCCTCTACACTGCCCGAACACCACTGCCCTAAACCCTGAAACACCACTACCAGCACGACCCTCTACTCTGCCCGAACACCACTGCACTGACCTAAACCCTGAAACACCAGCCCCAGCACCACCCCCTACACTGCCCAATCAACACTGCCCTAAACCCTGAAACACCACCCCCAGCAAGACCCCCTACACTGTCCAATCACCACTGCCCTAAACCCTGAAACACCACCCCAGCACGACCCCCTACTCTGACCGAACACCACTGCACTGCCATAAACCCTGAAACACCACCCCAGCACAACCCCCTACTATGCCCAAACACCACTGCTCTGCCCAAAACCCTAAAACACCAGCCCCTGCACGACCCCCTAAACTGCCCGAACACCACTGCACTGCCCTAAACCCTGAAACACCAGCCCCCGCACAACCCCCTACACGGCCCGAACACCACTGCACTGCCCTAAACCCTGAAACACCACCCCCAGCACAACCTCCTTGTTAGACGGCGACCTCAGAGGAGCCCGGAAAGGGGGTCCTGACTACCCTGAGACCCACCCTCAAAGTATCGTAGCCGGGCACTGGCGGGAGATTCCCCAGGGGGAGGATTCTCGCAACTAGGATCGTACTTCTGGCACCACACGACACAGAGGGACCACACTGGGTATTCTCAGAACAAGCTTTATCAAACAGGTATCACTGCAAATATGTGCAAGGTGAGCACGGGCTCAAGAGTCTCGGAAAGGTAGGGGGTAGCGGGACTGTCTCTGGTAACGGTTCAAAGCAGGGACGTACCCGGCGCACAGCTCACAATCCTCGAGCTGGGGGATACATGGTCGGAGGTGGGGTCCGGCGGGACCGTGAGAGTCTGGGGGAGCCGCGAGTCACTCAGCAGGGCTCAGGTACAAGTTCGGAGGTCTTACGATCTTCAGGGAGCCGCGAGTCACTCAGCAGGGCTCAGGTACAAGTTCGGAGGTCTTACGATCTTCAGGGAGCCGCGAGTCACTCAGCAGGGCTCAGGTACAAGTTCGGAGGTCTTACGATCTTCAGGGAGCCGCGAGTCACTCAGCAGGGCTCAGGTGAGTTCCAGTTCCAGGAGCCGCGACCACGTCAGCAGGCTCTCGTTGTTCCAGTGTCGAATCTGCCGGACAGCCCCAGAGCACCCCTTGTTATAGTTCGACCCCTCTTTGATGTCCGGAGTCTGTGCAGGCAGGGGTCTTGTCACCTGGGGGTCGCTTGTCGGGATTTCCTGCTATAGTCTTTTGATCCTTTCAGGGCCGGGTCGGGAGGAGTCCCAGACACCCAGCAGGCGTGGAGCCAGCCCTCAGGGAGGCCGGAGGGCCGATCGAAACCCATCGTCCCGGGGGAGTTCAGAGGTGCGATAGAAACTGCTCCTCCCTCTCTCATCCCCTGGAAGCGTGATGTCCTCCAGCCGGAGTGGCGCCTCTATGCCCGGGTCGCGCTGGGGCCGGGCGGCCATCTTGGTGCATGAAGTGGGCACGCGGGCCCGGGGTGGCCGAAAGGGGAGAGGCCAGGGACGGAGATGTCCGGGTCGGTGCGTGTGTCCTGGTGGGGAGGTTCGGCCGGGCCGGGGGCTTGGGCTGTAGGTACCAGGTTTCGGTGGTGCGGGGGCACGGAGGGCCATTCTACGAGGCCGGGTCCAACACGCGTCCCCCCCAGCTGAAAGCCGGAGAGAACTGCCCATCAGCTTGGGGGGTTCTCTTCGCTGAGGCGGAAGAACCGGGAGAGGCCGTCAGCATTGGCGTGGTCCGTACCAGGGCGGTGTTCCACGGTGAAATCCATCCCCTGGAGGGAGATTGACCACCGCAGTAGCTTGGGGTTTTCTCCTCGCATCTGCATGAGCCAACGTAAGGGCCGATGGTCAGTTTGGACTCTGAAATGGGTGCCAAACAGGTAGGGTCGTAGCTTTTTGAGTGCCCAGACCACGGCAAAGGCTTCGCGCTCTATGGTGCTCCATCTTTGTTCTCGGGGCAACAGCCGCCGACTGAGGAAGGCGACGGGCTGGTCTAGGCCTTGGTCATTTACTTGGGACAGGACGGCCCCAATGCCATGCTCGGAGGCATCGGTTTGGACTATGAACTCCTTGGCGTAGTCGGGAGCCTGGAGGACGGGGGCAGTACACATGGCCCTTTTTAGGGCATCGAAAGCTTCCTGGCAGGCAGCCGTCCACTGCACTTTCTTTGGCTGTTTTTTAGACGTGAGTTCTGTGAGAGGGCCGACAAGGCTGCCATACCCCCGAATGAATCTTCGGTAGTAGCCCGTGAGTCCCAGAAAGGCTCGGACCTCCGTCTGGGTGATGGGTGGTTCCCAGGCCAGGATGGCGTCGATCTTTGGCTGTAGCGGGGCGACCTGGCCACTCCCGACCTGGTGCCCCAAGTAGAACACGGATCCTTGCCCGATCTGGCACTTGCTGGCTTTTACTGTGAGGCCTGCCTGGCGCAGGGCGATTAGCACCCTTCGGAGGTGCTGGAGGTGCTCACTCCACTCTGAACTGAAGACAGCGATGTCGTCCAGGTAGGCCGCGCTGAACTGTTCTAGCCCGGCCAGGACTCTATTCACCAGTCGCTGGAAAGTGGCCGGGGCATTTTTCATCCCGAAGGGCATTACGCGGAAGCGGTAGTGCCCATCGGGGGTGGAGAATGCGGACCGCTCTTTGGCCCCTTCGGTGAGCGCAATCTGCCAGTATCCGCAGGTGAGGTCGAATGTGCTGAGGAACCGGGCTGCCCCTAGTCGGTCAATGAGTTCGTCGGCTCGTGGAATGGGGTGGGCATCGGCTCGGGTAACGTCATTGAGCCCCCGGAAGTCCACGCAGAATCGGAGCTCGGGGGCGACACCGGGGGCCGCTGCCTTCGGGACCAGGACCACGGGGCTGGCCCAGGGACTGTCAGAGGGCTCGATCACCCCCAGGGTCAACATCTTCGAGACTTCCGCTTGAATGCAGGACCGGACCCGGTCAGGAACCCGGTAGGCTCGGTGTCTCACCGGCGGGCTGTCCCCGGTGTCCACATCATGAACACACCAGTCGGTGACCCAGGGGGTCAGGGAGAAGAGGTCAGAAAATTGTCTTAGGAGTTGGCGGCAGTCCGCTTGTTGCTGGGCAGTGAGGGCTGGGGAGAGGTTCACTCCTTCCACGGAGCCATCCTGCTCCTTGATACACAGGAGGTCCGGGAGGGGATCCGACTCATCTTCGGCCCCGTCATCGGTGGCCAGCAGGAGGCTCAGTTCTGTCCGCTGGAAGTGAGGCTTGAGGCGGTTCACGTGCAGGACCCGGAGGGGATCCCGAGGCGACTGGACGTCCACCAAGTAGGTGACTTGGCTCTTCTTCTCGACCACTTTGTAGGGCCCAGTCCATCGGTCCTGGAGAGCGCCAGGCTTCACCGGGGCCATGACCCACACCTGCTGGCCCGGCTGGAACTCGACCAGAGTAGCATTCTGGTCGTACCAGCGCTTCATTTCTTCTTGACTCGCCTCCAGGTTGGCCTCGGCCAGTTCTCGGAACCTCCTGGTCTGGTTCCGGAGGGCCAGGACATATTGGAACACATCTCGGGGGGTGGCCTGGGGTGCTGCCTCCCACCCTTCCTTAACTAAACTGAGGGGACCTCGGACGGGGTGCCCATAGAGTAATTCAAACGGGCTGAACCCTAAGGACTTCTGGGGGACCTCCCGGTAAGCGAACAAGAGGCAGGGGAGCAGGACGTCCCACTTACGCCGGAGGGGCTCTTCTAGGCCAGCGATCATCCCTTTCAAAGTCCTATTAAACCTCTCTACTAGGCCGTTCCCTTGGGGATGGTACGGGGTGGTGAACTTATAGGACACCCCACATTGTTGCCACAGGGACGTCATATACCTGGATATAAAATTAGTGCCGCGATCGCTCACGACCTCGCGGGGGAAACCCACCCTGGAGAAGATCCCCATCAGGGCCCGGCCCACCACGGGGGCCGTAATGGTGCGTAGGGGAATAGCCTCTGGGTAGCGGGTGGCGTGGTCCACTAGGACCAAGATGAAACGGTGACCTTGGGATGTGGGGGGGTCCAGTGGCCCCACGATGTCGATCCCGACTCGTTCGAAGGGGGTACTGACGACCGGGAAGGGTTGGAGGGGAGCCTTGCGCTTCCCCCCACTCTTCCCACTGGCTTGGCACGTGGGGCAGGACTTGCAGTGGGCTTCTACCGCTGCTTTCATCTTAGGCCAATAAAAATGGGTCACGAGACGGCTGTAGGTCTTGTCCTGACCCAGGTGACCGGCGAGGTGGACATCGTGGGCTAAGCCCAGGAGGAAATCCCGGAAGCGGAGAGGTACCACCAGTACCCGTCCGGATCCCAGCTCCACTGATTTCTGCTCACTATACAGGACGTTATTCTCCCAATAGATTCGGTGCGTTCCGGTCTGGTCACCTGCGGCTTGGCCCTCGGCCTGGCGCCGCAGCCCGACCAGGGAAGGACAAGTGGCTTGCTCCCGGCAAAATTCTTCTCGGGTGGGCCCGCCCTCGTGGCGCCAATGGGCCAACTCGGGTAGATCCCCCAACTCGGGGACCGGGGCGGGGTCGGATGGTGCGGGTTCGTCGCTGACGACGGACCCTTCCGATGGGGGAACGGGAGGACCCTCGGCGGGGACGGTGCTGGCTACTTTGACCGGGGTGCTCTCGATTTCTCTCCGGGGAGTGAGTCGGGCTGTCATAGATCGGGTGGTGGCACACACCCACTCGGGGAGTCCCATCATTCCTAGGTGGGCCTTGCGCTCTACGTGCTTCCAGGGGGAACTCTCCAGGTCGTTCCCTAAGAGGCAGTCGACCGGCTGGGAGGTTCTTACGGCCACCTTGAGTTTGCCTATCACCCCTCCCCACTCAAATGGCACCAGGGCCACCTGACACATACTTTCCCTATTGTCGGCAGATATTACGGGGCAAAAGACATTGGGGAGGATCTGCTCCTCGGGAACTAGGTGCCTGAGGACACCGGTGATACTGGCCCCGGTGTCCCGCAGGGCCTCTACCTGGTGGCCATTGATCTTGACGAGCTGCCCATATTTCTGTGTGTTGGACGGTAGGAGGCTACCAGGGATCATTTCCCTATCTCCCAGGGATACTAGGGCCATCGCGGCTGGTTCCCACTCCTCGGCTTCCTCAACCTCCTCCCCTAGGGCTACGTTGGCTATCTGTCTCGCAGGGGTGACTTGGGTGGCCATGGGGCACTCTGGGTCATTGGCGTAGTGCCCGGGTTTCTGGCAGCGGAAACAGGTGACGGTCACCCGGTGTCCCCGTCTCCCAGGGGGCCCTGTTACTGGTGGGGGGGGCGCCGGGAAAGGTGGAGGTGGTGTCTTCGGGGGGCTAGGCTGGGATTCCCTCGGCCCTCCCTGGTTCCCTCCCCCTTTCTGGCGGGGTGGTCCCTGACTGGTTCGGGGGTACTCTCCTACCATGCCCCGGGAGACCCGGGTGTTGGTCCAGCGGTCGGCCTCCACGGCCAGCTTCCGGGGATCTGTGAGCTTGCTATCCAGCAGATGTTGACGTAGCCCTACGAAGCAGTTCGCAGCCAGATGTTCCCATAACATGAGGTCAGTGAGTTTGGCAAGGGTGGTGACTTTGCTGCCCTTGACCCACCCATCGAAGGCCCGACTAAAAAAGTTTACATACTCCACCCAGGTGGTGCCCGGGATCTTCCTGCAGTCCCGGAACCGTTGGCGGTACATTTCTGGGGTGAGGCCGTATCTTGTGAGGAGAGCCTCTTTCATGTGGCTGTAGGAGGTCTGCAGGGATAGGGGTAGGTCGAGCAGGGTGTCCCTTCCTTCGCTCAGAAACCGTCCCCACAACCCCGCCCCCCAGTCCTTCTGTGGAATCCGATGGGAGGTCATGGCGACCTCGTAGGCCCGAAACCATTGCTGAATGTCATCGTTTTTATAATATTCTTTGACCACATCCTTGGGGATGTGGACCTTCTGTTCCGCTGGGGGGGCCGTCTCTCGGTTCCCCGAGGGCCTCCCGTCCTCATTTCGGGCCTTGAGCTCGAGTTCCTTTAAGCTCCGTTCGTGCTCCAGTTGGAGCTTTCTTCCTTCGTGCTCCCGTTGGAGCTTCTTTTCTTCCAGTTCGCCTTGTACACGCATCTGCTCTACTGCTAGCTTCTTCTCCGCTAACTTCAATTCGCCCTCGATTTTGAGTTTGGCTAACTCGAGTTCATGACTGCGGCTTCTCTCTCTGTCCGCGAGCTCTTCCGGGGATAGGCCCCCGTCTGGTACGATGCCTCGCACCTGATTGCTACTGCTTTCATTTTGGGGGGGTTCGGCTTCGTCGGGGCGCTCCCCCGTGCCTTCCGGGCGGGAGGCCCCGGTCTCCACCCAAGTTTTCAGTGCTTTCTGCAAGTCTTCTTTAGTGTTGAGGCCAGTGGTAGCGATTTTAAGTTCTTTGCAAAATTGTTTTAGCTCTTTGTGTGTGTATTCTTCCAGATGCTCCACCTGGAACACTCTGTTGGCGTTGGTTTCTGCGGAGCTCGTGGCGCTTCCTTCTGCCATCTTTGTTGGTCGTGCGTCCGTCGTTTACTGTACGATCTCTAGGTGATGGGCCCGAATCCCGTCGCTTGCCACCAATGTTAGACGGCGACCTCAGAGGAGCCCGGAAAGGGGGTCCTGACTACCCTGAGACCCACCCTCAAAGTATCGTAGCCGGGCACTGGCGGGAGATTCCCCAGGGGGAGGATTCTCGCAACTAGGATCGTACTTCTGGCACCACACGACACAGAGGGACCACACTGGGTATTCTCAGAACAAGCTTTATCAAACAGGTATCACTGCAAATATGTACAAGGTGAGCACGGGCTCAAGAGTCTCGGAAAGGTAGGGGGTAGCGGGACTGTCTCTGGTAACGGTTCAAAGCAGGGACGTACCCGGCGCACAGCTCACAATCCTCGAGCTGGGGGATACGTGGTCGGAGGTGGGGTCCGGCGGGACCGTGAGAGTCTGGGGGAGCCGCGAGTCACTCAGCAGGGCTCAGGTACAAGTTCGGAGGTCTTACGATCTTCAGGGAGCCGCGAATAACTCAGCAGGGCTCAGGTACAAGTTCGGAGGTCTTACGATCTTCAGGGAGCCGCGAGTCACTCAGCAGGGCTCAGGTACAAGTTCGGAGGTCTTACGATCTTCAGGGAGCCGCGAGTCACTCAGCAGGGCTCAGGTGAGTTCCAGTTCCAGGAGCCGCGACCACGTCAGCAGGCTCTCGTTGTTCCAGTGTCGAATCTGCCGGACAGCCCCAGAGCACCCCTTGTTATAGTTCGACCCCTCTTTGATGTCCGGAGTCTGTGCAGGCAGGGGTCTTGTCACCTGGGGGTCGCTTGTCGGGATTTCCTGCTATAGTCTTTTGATCCTTTCAGGGCCGGGTCGGGAGGAGTCCCAGACACCCAGCAGGCGTGGAGCCAGCCCTCAGGGAGGCCGGAGGGCCGATCGAAACCCATCGTCCCGGGGGAGTTCAGAGGTGCGATAGAAACTGCTCCTCCCTCTCTCATCCCCTGGAAGCGTGATGTCCTCCAGCCGGAGTGGCGCCTCTATGCCCGGGTCGCGCTGGGGCCGGGCGGCCATCTTGGTGCATGAAGTGGGCACGCGGGCCCGGGGTGGCCGAAAGGGGAGAGTCCAGGGACGGAGATGTCCGGGTCGGTGCGTGTGTCCTGGTGGGGAGGTTCGGCCGGGCCGGGGGCTTGGGCTGTAGGTACCAGGTTTCGGTGGTGCGGGGGCACGGAGGGCCATTCTACGAGGCCGGGTCCAACACTCCTACACTGCCCGAACACCACTGCTCTGCCCTAAACCTTGAAACACCACCCCCAGCACGACCCTTACTCTGTCCGAACACCACTGCACTGCCCTAAACCCTGAAACACCAGCCCCAGCATGACCCCTTACACTTCCCGAACACCACTGCACTGCCCTAAACCCTGAAACACCACCCCAGCACAACCCCCTACACTGCCCGAACACCACTGCTCTGCCCAAAACCCTAAAACACCAGCCCCAGCACAACCCCCTAAACTGCCCGAACACCACTGCACTGCCCTAAACCCTGAAACACCAGCCCCAGCACGACCCCCTACACTGCCCGAACACAACTGCACTGCCCTAAACCCTGAAACGCCATCCCCCAGACAACCCACTACACTCCCCGAACACAACTGCACTGCCCTAAACCCTGAAACACCAGCCCCAGCACGACCCCGTACACTGCCCGAACACCAGTGCACTGCGCTAAACACTGAAACACCAGCCCCCGCATGATCCCCTACGCTGCCCGAACACCACTCTTCTGCCCTAAACCCTGAAACACCAGCCCCCGCATGACCCCCTACACTGCCCGAACATCACTGCACTGCCCTAAACCCTGAAACACCAGCACCCGCACGACCCCCCTACACTGCCCGAACACCACTGCACTGCCCAAAACCCTGAAACACCAGCATCCGCGTATCCCCCTACACTGCCCAAACACCACGGCTCTGCTCCAAACCCTGAAACACCAGTTCCCGCATGACCCCCTACACTGCCCAAACATCACTGCACTGCCCTAAACCCTGAAAAACCAGCCCCAGCATGACACCCTATACTGCCCAAACACCCCTGCACTGCCCTAAACCCTGAAACACAACCCCCAGCATGACCCCCTACACTGCCCGAACACCACAGCACTGCCCTAAACCCTGAAACACCACCCCCAGCACAACCCCGTACACTGCCCAAACACCACTGCGCTAAACACTGAAACACCAGCCCCCGCACAACCCCCTATGCTGCCCGAACACCACTCTACTGCCCTAAACCCTGAAACACCATCCCCCTCACGATCCCCTACACTGCCCGAATACCACTGCACTGCCCTAAACCCTTGAAGACCAGCCCCAGCACGACCCCCTACACTGCCCGAACACCACTGCACTGCCCTAAACCCTGAAACACCACCCCCAGCACGACCAACTACACTACCGGAACTCTACTGCTCTGCCCTAAACCCTGAAACAACTCCCCCAGCACAACCCCGTACTCTGTCCGAACATCACTGCCCTGCCCAAACCTTAAAACACCGGCCTCAGGACGACCCCTCACACTGCCTGAACACCACTGCACTGCCCTAAACACTTTAACACCACCCTCAGCATGACCCCCTACACTGCCCGAATACCACTGCACTGCCCTAAACCCTGAAACACCAGCCAGCATGACCCCCTACACTGCCTGAACACCACTGCACTGCCCTAAACCCTGAAACACCAGCCCCAGCATGACCCCCTACACTGCCCGAACACCACTGCATTGCCCTAAACCCTGAAACACCAGCCCCATCACGACCCCTACACTGCCGAACACCAATGCACTGCCCTAAACCCTGAAACACCAGCCCCAGCATGACCCCCTACACTGCCCAAACACCCCTGCACTGCCCTAAACCCTGAAACACAACCCCCAGCATGACCCCCTACACTGCCCGAACACCACAGCACTGCCCTAAACCCTGAAACACCACCCCCAGCACGACCCCCTACACTGCCCGAACACCACTGCACTGCCCTAATCCCTGAAACAACAACCCCAGTACGACACCCTACTCTGCCCGAACACCACTGCTCTGCCATAAACCCTAAAACACCAGCCTCAGCATGACCCCTTACACTGCCTGAACACCATTGCACTGCCCTAAAACCTGAAACACTACCGCCAGCACGACCCCCTACACTGCCCGAACACCACTGCACTGCCCTAAACCCTGAAACACCAGCCCCAGCATGACCCCCTACACTGCCCGAACACCACTGTTCTGCCCTAAACCATGAAACACCACTCCCAGCAAGACCCTCTACACTGGCCGAACACCACTGGACTGCCCTAAACCCTGAAACATCACCCCCAGCACAAACCCCTACACTGCCCGAACACCACTGCACTGCCCTAATCCCTGAAACACCAGCCCCCGCACGACCCCCTACACTGCCCGAACACCAATGCACTGCCCTAAACCCTGAAGAACCAGCCCCCGCACGAACCCCTACACTGCACGATCACCACTGCACTGCCCTAAACCCTGAAACACCAGTCCCCGCACGATCCCCTACACTGCCCAAACACAACTGCACTGCCCTAAACCCAGAAACACCAGCCCCTGAACTACCCCCTACACTGTCCGAACACCATTGCTCTGCCCTAAGCCCTAAAACACCAGCCCCCGGACAACCTCCTACACTCCCCGAACACCACTGCACTGCCCTAAACCCTGAAACACCAGCCCCCGCACAACCCCCTACACTGCCCGAACACCACTGAACTGCCCTAAACCCTGAAACACCACCCCCGGCAAACCTCCTACACTGTCCGAACACCACTGCACTGCCCTAAACCCTGAAACACCAGCCCCAGCACAACCCCGTACACTGCCCAAACACCACTGCGCTAAACACTGAAACACCAGCCCCCGCACGACCCCCTATGCTGCCCGAACACCACTCTACTGCCCTAAACCCTGAAACACCAGCCCCCACATGACCCCTTACACTGCCCGAACACCACTGCACTGCCCTAAACCCTGAAACACCTTCCCCCTCACGATCCCCTACACTGCCCGAATACCACTGCACTGCCCTAAACCCTTGAAGACCAGCCCCAGCACGACCCCCTACACTGCCCGAACACCACTGGACTGCCCTAAACCCTGAAACACCACCCCCAGCACGACCACCTACACTACCGGAACTCTACTGCACTGCCCTAAACCCTGAAACAACTCCCCCAGCACGACCCCGTACTCTGTCCGAACATCACTGCCCTGCCCAAACCCTAAAACACCGGCCTCAGGACGACCCCTCACACTGCCTGAACACCACTGCACTGCCCTAAACACTTTAACACCACCCCCAGCATGACCCCCTACACTGCCCGAACACCACTGCACTGCCCTAAACCCTGAAACACCAGCCAGCATTACCCCCTACACTGCCTGAACACCACTGCACTGCCCTAAACCCTGAAACACCAGCCCCAGCATGACCCCCTACACTGCCCGAACACCACTGCATTGCCCTAAACCCTGAAACACCAGCCCCATCACGACCCCCTACACTGCCGAACACCACTGCACTGCCCTAAACCCTGAAACACCAGCCCCAGCATGACCCCCTACACTGCCCAAACACCCCTGCACTGCCCTAAACCCTGAAACACAACCCCCAGCATGACCCACTACACTGCCCGAACACCACAGCACTGCCCCAAATCCTGAAACACCACCCCAAGCACGACCCCCTACACTGCCCGAACACCACTGCACTGCCCTAATCCCTGAAACAACAACCCCAGCACGACACCCTACTCTGCCCGAACACAACTGCTCTGCCATAAACCCTAAAACACCAGCCTCAGCATGACCCCTTACACTGCCTGAACACCATTGCACTGCCCTAAAACCTGAAACACTACCGCCAGCACGACCCCCTACACTGCCCGAAAACCACTGCACTGCCCTAAACCCTGAAACACCAGCCCCAGCATGACCCCCTACACTGCCCGAACACCACTGCAATGCCCTAAACCCTGAAATACCATCCCCCAGACAACCCACTACACTCCCCGAACACAACTGCACTGCCCTAAACCCTGAAACACCAGCACCCGCACGACCCCCTACACTGCCCGAACACCACTGCACTGCCCAAAACCCTGAAACACCAGCACCCGCATGACCCCCTACACTGCCCAAACGCCACTGCACTGCCCTAAACCCTGAAACACCAGTTCCCGCACGACCCCCTACACTGCCCGAACACCACTGCACTGCCCTAATCCCTGAAACACCAGCCCCGCATGACCCCTACACTGCCTGAACACCACTGCACTGCCCTGAACCCTGAAACACCATCCCCCAGACAACCCACTACACGCCCCTAACACCACTGCACTGCCCTAAACCCTGAAACACCAGCCCCAGCACGACCCCCTACACTGCCTGAACACTACTGCACTGCCCTAAACCCTGAAACACCATCCCCCAGACAACCCACTACACTCCCCGAACACAACTGCACTGCCCTAAACCCTGAAACACCAGCCCCCGCACAACCCCCTACACTGCCCGAACACCACTGCACTGCCCTAAACCCTGAAACACCACCCCCAGCACGACCTCCTACACTGCCCGAACACCACTGCTCTGCCGCAAACCTTGAAACACTACCCCCAGCACGACCCCCTACTCTGTCCGAACACCACTGCACTGCCCTAAACCCTGAAACACCAGCCCCAGCATGACCCCTTACACTGCCCGAACACCACTGCACTGCCCTAAACCCTGAAACACCAGCCCCAGCACGACCCCGTACACTGCCCGAACCCCACTCTTCTGCCCTAAACCCTGAAACACCAGCCCCCGCACGACCCCCTACACTGCCCGAACATCACTGCACTGCCCAAAACCCTGAAACACCAGCACCCGCATGACCCCCTACACTGCCCAAAAACCACTGCACTGCCCTAAACCCTGAAACACCAGCTCCCGCATGACCCCCTACACTGCCCGAACACCACTGCACTGCCCTAATCCCTGAAACCCCAGCCCCCGCACGACCCCCTACACTGCCCGAACACCAATACACTGCCCTAAACCCTGAAGCACCAGCCCCCGCACGAACCCCTACACTGCACGATCACCACTGCCCTAAACCCTGAAACACCAGTCCCCGCACGATCCCCTACACTGCCCAAACACCACTGCACTGCCCTAAACCCAGAAGCACCAGCCCCTGAACTACCCCCTACACTGTCCGAACACCATTGCTCTGCCCTAAACCCTGAAACACCAGCCCCCGGACAACCTCCTCCACTCCCCGAACACCACTGCACTGCCCTAAACGCTGAAACACCAGCCCCCGTACAACCCCCTACCCTGCCCGAACACCACTGAACTGCCCTAAACCCTGAAACACCACCCCCGGCACAACCTCCTACACTGCCCGAACACCACTGCTCTGCCTAAACCTTGAAACACCACCCCCAGCACGACCCCCTACTCTGTCCGAACACCACTGCACTGCCCTAAACCCTGAAACACCAGGCCCAGCACAACCCTGTACACTGCCCAAACACCACTGCGCTAAACACTGAAACACCAGCCCCCGCACGACCCCCTATGCTGCCCGAACACCACTCTACTGCCCTAAACCCTGAAACACCAGCCCCCACATGACCCCTTACACTGCCCGAACACCACTGCACTGCCCTAAACCCTGAAACACCATCCCCCTCACGATCCCCTACACTGCCCGAATACCACTGCACTGCCCTAAACCCTTGAAGACCAGCCCAGCACGACCCCCTACACTGCCCAAACACCACTGCACTGCCCTAAACCCTGAAACACCACCCCCAGCACGACCACCTACACTACCCGAACACTACTGCACTGCCCTAAACCCTGAAATAACTCCCCCAGCACGACCCCGTACTCTGTCCGAAGATCACTGCTCTGCCCACACCCTAAAACACCGGCCTCAGGACGACCCCTCACACTGCCTGAACACCACTGCACTGCCCTAAACACTTTAACACCACCCCCAGCATGACCCCCTACACTGCCCGAACACCACTGCACTGCCCTAAACCCTGAAACACCACCCCAGCACAACCCCCTACACTGCCCGAACACCACTGCTCTGCCCAAAACCCTAAAACACCAGCCCCAGCACAACCCCCTAAACTGCCCGAACACCACTGCACTGCCCTGAACCCTGAAACGCCATCCCCCAGACAACCCACTACACTCCCCGAACACAACTGCACTGCCCTAAACCCTGAAACACCAGCCCCAGCACGACCCCGTACACTGCCCGAACACCAGTGCACTGCGCTAAACACTGAAACACCAGCCCCCGCACGACCCCCTACGCTGCCCGAACACCACTCTTCTGCCCTAAACCCTGAAACACCAGCCCCCGCACGACCCCCTACACTGCCCGAACATCACTGCACTGCCCTAAACCCTGAAACACCAGCACCCGCACGACCCCCCTACACTGCCCGAACACCACTGCACTGCCCAAAACCCTGAAACACCAGCATCCGCGTATCCCCCTACACTGCCCAAACACCACGGCTCTGCTCTAAACCCTGAAACACCAGTTCCCGCATGACCCCCTACACTGCCCAAACACCACTGCACTGCCCTAAACCCTGAAAAACCAGCCCCAGCATGACACCCTATACTGCCCAAACACCCCTGCACTGCCCTAAACCCTGAAACACAACCCCCAGCATGACCCCCTACACTGCCCGAACACCACAGCACTGCCCTAAACCCTGAAACACCACCCCCAGCACGACCCCCTACACTGCCCGAACACCACTGCACTGCCCTAATCCCTGAAACAACAACCCCAGCACGACACCCTACTCTGCCCGAACACCACTGCTCTGCCATAAACCCTAAAACACCAGCCTCAGCATGACCCCTTACACTGCCTGAACACCATTGCACTGCCCTAAAACCTGAAACACTACCACCAGCACGACCCCCTACACTGCCCGAACACCACTGCACTGCCCTAAACCCTGAAACACCAGCCCCAGCATGACCCCCTACACTGCCCGAACACCACTGTACTGCCTTAAACCATGAAACACCACTCCCAGCAAGACCCTCTACACTGGCCGAACACCACTGGACTGCCCTAAACCCTGAAACATCACCCCCAGCACAAACCCCTACACTGCCGGAACACCACTGCACTGCCCTAATCCCTGAAACACCAGCCCCCGCACGACCCCCTACACTGCCTGAGCACCAATGCACTGCCCTAAACCCTGAAGCACCAGCCCCCGCACGAACCCCTACACTGCACGATCACCACTGCACTGCCCTAAACCCTGAAACACCAGTCCCCGCACGATCCCCTACACTGCCCAAACACCACTGCACTGCCCTAAACCCAGAAACACCAGCCCCTGAACTACCCCCTACACTGTCCGAACACCATTGCTCTGCCCTAAGCCCTGAAACACCAGCCCCCGGACAACCTCCTACACTCCCCGAACACCACTGCACTGCCCTAAACCCTGAAACACCAGCCCCCGCACAACCCCCTACACTGCCCGAACACCACTGAACTGCCCTAAACCTTGAAACACCACCCCCAGCACGACCCCCTACTCTGTCCGAACACCACTGCACTGCCCTAAACCCTGAAACACCAGCCCCAGCACAACCCCGTACACTGCCCAAACACCACTGCGCTAAACACTGAAACACCAGCCCCCGCACGACCCCCTATGCTGCCCGAACACCACTCTACTGCCCTAAACCCTGAAACACCAGCCCCCACATGACCCCTTAAACTGCCCGAACACCACTGCACTGCCCTAAACCCTGAAACACCATCCCCCTCACGATCCCCTACACTGCCCGAATACCACTGCACTGCCCTAAACCCTTGAAGACCAGCCCCAGCACAACCCCCTACACTGCCCGAACACCACTGCACTGCCCTAAACCCTGAAACACCACCCCCAGCACGACCACCTACACTACCAGAACTCTACTGCACTGCCCTAAACCCTGAAACAACTCCCCCAGCACAACCCCGTACTCTGTCTGAACATCACTGCCCTGCCCAAACCCTAAAACACCGGCCTCAGGACGACCCCTCACACTGCCTGAACACCACTACACTGCCCTAAACACTTTAACACCACCCCCAGCATGACCCCCTACACTGCCCGAACACCACTGCACTGCCCTAAACCCTGAAACACCAGCCAGCATGACCCCCTACACTGCCTGAACACCACTGCACTGCCCTAAACCCTGAAACACCAGCCCCAGCATGACCCCCTACACTGCCCGAACACCACTGCATTGCCCTAAACCCTGAAACACCAGCCCCATCACGACCCCCTACACTGCCGAACACCACTGCACTGCCCTAAACCCTGAAACACCAGCCCCAGCATGACCCCCTACACTGCCCAAACACCCCTGCACTGCCCTAAACCCTGAAACACAACCCCCAGCATGACCCCCTACACTGCCCGAACACCACAGCACTGCCCTAAACCCTGAAACACCACCCCCAGCACGACCCCCTACACTGCCCGAACACCACTGCACTGCCCTAATCCCTGAAACAACAACCCCAGCATGACACCCTACTCTGCCCGAACACCACTGCTCTGCCATAAACCCTAAAACACCAGCCTCAGCATGACCCCTTACACTGCCTGAACACCATTGCACTGCCCTAAAACCTGAAACACTACCGCCAGCACGACCCCCTACACTGCCCGAACACCACTGCACTGCCCTAAACCCTGAAACACCAGCCCCAGCATGACCCCCTACACTGCCCGAACACCACTGTTCTGCCCTAAACCATGAAACACCACTCCCAGCAAGACCCTCTACACTGGCCGAACACCACTGGACTGCCCTAAACCCTGAAACATCACCCCCAGCACAAACCCCTACACTGCCCGAACACCACTGCACTGCCCTAATCCCTGAAACACCAGCCCCCGCGCAACCCCCTACACTGCCCGAACACCAATGCACTGCCCTAAACCCTGAAGCACCAGCCCCCGCACGAACCCCTACACTGCACGATCACCACTGCACTGCCCTAAACCCTGAAACACCAGTCCCCGCACGATCCCCTACACTGCCCAAACACAACTGCACTGCCCTAAACCCAGAAACACCAGCCCCTGAACTACCCCCTACACTGTCCGAACACCATTGCTCTGCCCTAAGCCCTGAAACACCAGCCCACGGACATCTCCTACACTCCCCGAACACCACTGCACTGCCCTAAACCCTGAAACACCAGCCCCCGCACAACCCCCTACACTGCCCGAACACCACTGAACTGCCCTAAACCCTGAAACACCACCCCCAGCAAACCTCCTACACTGCCCGAACACCACTGCTCTGCCCTAAACCTTGAAACACCACCCCCAGCACAACCCCCTACTCTGGCCGAACACCACTGCACTGCCCTAAACCCTGAAACACCAGCCCCAGCACAACCCCGTACACTGCCCAAACACCACTGCGCTAAACACTGAAATACCAGCCCCCGCACGACCCCCTATGCTGCCCGAACACCACTCTACTGCCCTAAACCCTGAAACACCAGCCCCCACATGACCCCTTACACTGCCCGAACACCACTGCACTGCCCTAAACCCTGAAACACCTTCCCCCTCACGATCCCCTACACTGCCCGAATACCACTGCACTGCCCTAAACCCTTGAAGACCAGCCCCAGCACGACCCCCTACACTGCCCGAACACCACTGCACTGCCCTAAACCCTGAAACACCACCCCCAGCACGACCACCTACACTACCAGAACTCTACTGCACTGCCCTAAACCCTGAAACAACTCCCCCAGCACGACCCCGTACTCTGTCCGAACATCACTGCCCTGCCCAAACCCTAAAACACCGGCCTCAGGACGACCCCTCACACTGCCTGAACACCACTGCACTGCCCTAAACACTTTAACACCACCCCCAGCATGACCCCCTACACTGCCCGAACACCACTGCACTGCCCTAAACCCTGAAACACCAGCCAGCATGACCCCCTACACTGCCTGAACACCACTGCACTGCCCTAAACCCTGAAACACCAGCCCCAGCATGACCCCCTACACTGCCCGAACACCACTGCATTGCCCTAAACCCTGAAACACCAGCCCCATCACGACCCCCTACACTGCCGAACACCACTGCACTGCCCTAAACCCTGAAACACCAGCCCCAGCATGACCCCCTACACTGCCCAAACACCCCTGCACTGCCCTAAACCCTGAAACACAACCCCCAGCATGACCCCCTACACTGCCCGAACACCATAGCACTGCCCTAAACCCTGAAACACCACCCCAAGCACGACCCCCTACACTGGCCGAACACCACTGCACTGCCCTAAACCCTGAAACACCAGCCCCAGCATGACCCCCTACACTGCCCGAACACCACTGTACTGCCCTAAACCATGAAACACCACTCCCAGCAAGACCCTCTACACTGGCCGAACACCACTGGACTGCCCTAAAACCTGAAACATCACCCCCAGCACAAACCCCTACACTGCCCGAAAACCACTGCACTGCCCTAAACCCTGAAACACCAGCCCCAGCATGACCCCCTACACTGCCTGAACACCACTGCAATGCCCTAAACCCTGAAATACCATCCCCCAGACAACCCACTACACTCCCCGAACGCAACTGCACTGCCCTAAACCCTGAAACACCAGCACCTGCACGACCCCCTACACTGCCCGAACACCACTGCACTGCCCAAAACCCTGAAACACCAGCACCCGCATGACCCCCTACACTGCCCAAACACCACTGCACTGCCCTAAACCCTGAAACACCAGTTCCCGCACGACCCCCTGCACTGCCTGAACACCACTGCACTGCCCTAATCCCTGAAACACCAGCCCCGCATGACCCCTACACTGCCTGAACACCACTGCACTGCCCTGAACCCTGAAACACCATCCCCCAGACAACCCACTACACGCCCCTAACACCACTGCACTGCCCTAAACCCTGAAACACCAGCCCCAGCACGACCCCCTACACTGCCCGAACACTACTGCACTGCCCTAAACCCTGAAACACCATCCCCCAGACAACCCACTACACTCCCCGAACACAACTGCACTGCCCTTAACCCTGAAACACCAGCCCCCGCACAACCCCCTACACTGCCCGAACACCACTGCACTGCCCTAAACCCTGAAACACCACCCCCAGCACGACCTCCTACACTGCCCGAACACCACTGCTCAGCCGTAAACCTTGAAACACTACCCCCAGCACGACCCCCTACTCTGTCCGAACACCACTGCACTGCCCTAAACCCTGAAACACCAGCCCCAGCATGACCCCTTACACTGCCCGACCACCACTGCACTTCCCTAAACCCTGAAACACCAGCCCCAGCACGACCCCGTACACTGCCCGAACCCCACTCTTCTGCCCTAAACCCTGAAACACCAGCCCCCGCACGACCCCCTACACTGCCCAAACATCACTGCACTGCCCTAAACACTGAAACACCAGCACCCGCACGACCCCCTACACTGCCCGAACACCACTGCACTGCCCAAAACCCTGAAACACCAGCACCCGCATGACCCCCTACACTGCCCAAAAACAACTGCACTGCCCTAAACCCTGAAACACCAGTTCCTGCATGACCCCCTACACTGCCCGAACACCACTGCACTGCCCTAATCCCTGAAACACCAGCCCCCGCACGACCCCCTACACTGCCCGAACACCAATACACTGCCCTAAACCCTGAAGCACCAGCCCCCGCACGAACCCCTACACTGCACGATCACCACTGCCCTAAACCCTGAAACACCAGTCCCCGCACGATCCCCTACACTGCCCAAACACCACTGCACTGCCCTAAACCCAGAAGCACCAGCCCCTGAACTACCCCCTACACTGTCCGAACACCATTGCTCTGCCCTAAACCCTGAAACACCAGCCCCCGGACAACCTCCTACACTCCCCGAACACCACTGCACTGCCCTAAACGCTGAAACACCAGCCCCCGCACAACCCCCTACACTGCCCGAACACCACTGAACTGCCCTAAACCCTGAAACACCACCCCCGGCACAACCTCCTACACTGCCCGAACACCACTGCTCTGCCTAAACCTTGAAACACCACCCCCAGCACGACCCCCTACTCTGTCCGAACACCACTGACCTGCCCTAAACCCTGAAACACCAGGCCCAGCACAACCCTGTACACTGCCCAAACACCACTGCGCTAAACACTGAAACACCAGCCCCCGCACGACCCCCTATGCTGCCCGAACACCACTCTACTGCCCTAAACCCTGAAACACCAGCCCCCACATGACCCCTTACACTGCCCGAACACCACTGCACTGCCCTAAACCCTGAAACACCATCCCCCTCACGATCCCCTACACTGCCCGAATACCACTGCACTGCCCTAAACCCTTGAAGACCAGCCCAGCACGACCCTCTACACTGCCCGAACACCACTGCACTGCCCTAAACCCTGAAACACCACCCCCAGCACGACCACCTACACTACCCGAACACTACTGCACTGCCCTAAACCCTGAAACAACTCCCCCAGCATGACCCCGTACTCTGTCCGAAGATCACTGCTCTGCCCACACCCTAAAACACCGGCCTCAGGACGACCCCTCACACTGCCTGAACACCACTGCACTGCCCTAAACACTTTAACACCAGCCCCAGCATGACCCCCTACACTGCTCGAACACCACTGCACTGCCCTAATCCCTGAAACACCAGCCAGCATGAGCCCCTAAACTGCCTGAACACCACTGCACTGCCCTAAACCCTGAAACACCAGCCCCAGCATGACCCCCTACACTGCCCAAACACCACTGCATTGCCCTAAACCCTGAAACACCAGCCCCAGCACAACTACCTACACTGCCCTAACACCACTGCACTGTCCTAAGCCATGAGACACCAGCCCCAGCATGACCCCATACACTGCCCGAACACGACTGCAATGCCCTAAACCCTGAAACACCAGCCCCATCACGACCCCCTACACTGCCGAACACCACTGCACTGCCCTAAACCCTGAAAAACCAGCCCCAGCATGACCCCGTACACTGCCCGAACCCCACTCTTCTGCCCTAAACCCTGAAACACCAGCCCCCGCATGACCCCCTACACTGCCCGAACATCACTGCACTGCCCTAAACACTGAAACACCAGCACCCGCACGACCCCCAACACTGCCTGAACACCACTGCACTGCCCAAAACCCTGAAACACCAGCACCCGCATGACCCCCTACGCTGCCCAAACACCACTGCATGGCCCTAAACCCTGAAACACCAGTTCCCGCATGACCCCCTACACTGCCCGAACACCACTGCACTGCCCTAATCCCTGAAACACCAGCCCCCGCATGACCCCCTACACTGCCCGAACACCAATGCACTGCCCTAAACCCTGAAGCACCAGCCCCCGCACGACCCCCTACACTGCCCGATCACCACTGCACTGCCCTAAACCCTGAAACACCAGCCCCCGCACGATCCCCTACACTGCCCGAACACCACTGCACTGCCCTAAACCCAGAAACACCAGCCCCTGAACTACCCCCTACACTGTCCGAACACCATTGCTCTGCCCTAAACCCTGAAACACCAGCCCCCGGACAACCTCCTACACTCCCCGAACACCACTGCACTGCCCTAAACCCTGAAACACCAGCCCCCGCACAACCCCCTACACTGCCCGAACACCACTGAACTGAATTAAACCCTGAAACACCACCCCTGGCACAACCTCCTACACTGCCCGAACACCACTGCTCTGCCCTAAACCTTGAAACACCACCCCCAGCACGACCCCCTACTCTGTCTGAACTCCACTGCACTGCCCTAAACCCTTAAACACCAGTCCCAGCACGACCCCCTACACTGCCCGAACAGCACTGCACTGCCCTAAACCCTGAAACACCAGCCCCAGCACAACCCCGTACACTGCCCAAACACCACTGCACTGCGCTAAACACTGAAACACCAGCTCCCGCACGACCCCCTATGCTGCCCGAACACCACTCTACTGCCCTACACCCTGAAACACCAGCCCCCACATGACCCCCTACACTGCCCGAACACCACTGCACTGCCCTAAACCCTGAAACACCAGCCCCCTCACGATCCCCTACACTGCCCGAATACCACTGCACTGCCCTAAACCCTTGAAGACCAGCCCCAGCACGACCCCCTACAATGCCCGAACACCACTGCACTGCCCTAAACCATGAAACACCACCCCCAGCACAACCACCTACACTACCCAAACACTACTGCACTGCCCTAAACCCTGAAACAGCTCCCCCAGCACGACCCCGTACTCTGTCTGAACACCACTGCATTGCCCTAAACCCTGAAACAATAGCCCCAGCAAAACCCCCTACACTGCCCTAACACCACTGCACTGTCCTAAACCATGAAACACCAGCCCCAGCATGACCCCATACACTGCCCGAACACCACTGCAATGCCCTAAACCCTGAAACACCAGCCCCATCACGACCCCCTACACTGCTGAACACCACTGCACTGCCCTAAACCCTGAAAAACCAGCCCCAGCATGACACCCTACACTGCCCAAACACCCCTGCACTGCCCTAAGCCCTGAAACACCACCCCCAGCATGACCCATTACACTGCCTGAACACCACTGCTCTGCCTGAAGCCCTGAAACACCAGCCCCAGCAAGACCCCCTACATTGCCCGAACACCACTGCACTGCCCTAAACCCTGAAACACCAGCCCCAGCACGACCCCCTACACTGCCCAAACACCACTGCACTGCCCTAAACCCAGAAACACCACCCCCAGCATGACCCATTACACTGCCTGAACACCACTGCACTGTTCTAAACCCTGAAACAACACCCCCAGCACGACCCCCTACACTGCCCGAACACCACTGCATTGCCCTAAACCCTGAAACACCAGCCCCAGCACAACCCCCTACACTGCCCTAACACCACTGCACTGTCCTAAACCATGAAACACCAGCCCCAGAATGACCCCATACACTGCCCGAACACCACTGCAATGCCCTAAACCCTGAAACACCAGCCCCATCACTACCCCCTACACTGCCGAACACCACTGCACTGCCCTAAATCCTGAAAAACCAGCCCCAGCATGACACCCTACACTGCCCAAACACCACTGCACTGCCCTAAACCCTGAAACACCACCCCCAGCATTACCTATTACACTGCCTGAACACCACTGCTCTGCCTGAAGCCCTGAAACACCAGCCCCAGCACGACCCCCTACATTGCCCGAACACCACTGCACTGCCCTAAACCCTGAAACACCAACCCCAGCACGACCCCCTACACTGCCCAAACACCACTGCACTGCCCGAATCCCTGAAACACCACCCCCAGCATGACCCATTACACTGCCTGAACACCACTGCACTGTTCTGAACCCTGAAACAAATCCCCCAGCACGACCCCCTACTCTGCTCGAACACAACTGCTCTGCCCTAAACCCTAAAACACCAGCCTCAGCACGCCCCCTTACACTGCCCGAACACCACTGCACTGCCCTGAACCCTGAAACACTACCCCCAGCGCGACCCCCTACACTGCCCGAACACCACTGCACTGCCCTAAAACCTGAAACACCACCCCCTGCATTACCCCCTACACTGCCCGAACACCACTGCACTGCCCTAAACCCTGAAACACCACCCCCAGCAAGACCCCCTACACTGCCCGAACACCACTGCACTGCTCTAAACCCTGAAACAACACCCCCAGCACGACCCCCTACTCTGCCCGAACACAACTGCTCTCCCCTAAACCCTAAAACACCAGCCTCAGCACGACCCCTTACACTGCCCGAACACCACTGCACTGCACTGCCCTAATCCCTGAACCACCACCCACAGCACGACTCCTTACACTGCCCAAAAACCACTACACTGCCCTAAACCCTGAAACACCAGCCCCAGCATGACCCCCTACACTGCCCGAACACCACTGCACTGCCCTAAACCCTGAAACACCACCCCCAGCACGACCCTCTACACTGCCGAACACCACTGCTCTGCCCGAAACCCTGAAACAACACCCCCAGCATGACCCTCTACTCTGCCCGAACACAACTGCTCTGCCCTAAACCCTAAAACAACAGCCTCTGCACGACCCCTTACACTTCCCGAACACCACTGCACTGTCCTAAACCCTGAAACACCAGCCACAGCATGACCCGCTACAATGCTCGAACACCACTGCACTGCTCTAAACCCTGAAACACCAGCCATCATGACCCTCTACACTGCCAGAAACCCCACTGCACTGACATAAACCCTGAAACACCAGCCCCAGCATGACCCCCTACACTGCCCTAACACCACTGCACTGAACCTAAACCCTGAAACACCAGTCAGCATGCCTCCCTACATTGACTGAACACCAGTGCACCGCCCCAAACCCTGAAACACCAGCCCCAGCATGACCCCCTACATGGCCCGAACACCACTGCACTGCCCTAAATCCTGAAACACCAGCCCCAGCACAACCCCTACACTGCCCTAACACCACTGCATAGTCCTAAACCCTGAAACACCAGCCCCAGCACGACACTCTACATTGCCCGAATACCACTGCAATGCCCTAAACCCTGAAACACCACCCCCAGCACGACCCCCTGCTCTGTCCAAACACCACTGCCCTCAACCCTGAAACACCACCCCCAGCAAGACCCCCTACACTGTCCAATCACCACTGCCCTAAACCCTGAAACACCACCCCCAGCACGACCCCCTACTCTGACCGAACACCACTGCACTGCCATAAACCCTGAAACACCACCCCAGCACAACCCCCTACTATGCCCAAACACCACTGCTCTGCCCAAAACCCTAAAACACCAGCCCCAGCACGACCCCCTACACTGCCCGAACACCACTGCACTGCCCTAAACCCTGAAACACCACCCCCAGCACAACCTCCTACACTGCCCGAACACCACTGCTCTGCCCTAAACCTTGAAACACCACCCCCAGCACGACCCCCTACACTGCCCGAACACCACTGCACTGCCCTAAACCCTGAAACACCAGCCCCAGCAGGACCCCCTACACTGCCCGAACACCACTACACTGCCCTAAACCCTGAAACGCCATCCCCCAGACAACCCACTACACTCCCCAAACACAACTGCACTGCCCTAAACCCTGAAACACCAGCCCCAGCACGACCCCGTACACTGCCCGAACACCACTGCACTGCGCTAAACACTGAAACACCAGCCCCTGCACGACCCCCTACGCTGCCCGAACACCACTCTTCTGCCCTAAACCCTGAAACACCAGCCCCCGCACGACCCCCTACACTGCCCGAACATCACTGCACTGCCCTAAACCCTGAAACACCAGCACCCGCACGACCCCCCTACACTGCCCTTACACCACTGCACTGCCCAAAACCCTGAAACACCAGCATCCGCATATCCCCCTACACTGCCCAAACACCACTGCTCTGCTCTAAACCCTGAAACACCAGTTCCCGCATGACCCCCTACACTGCCCAAACACCACTGCACTGCCCTAATCCCTGAAACACCAGCCCCCGCACGACCCCCTACACTACCCGAACACCAATGCACTGCCATAAACCTTGAAACACCAGCCCCCGCATGACCCCCTACACTGCCCGAACACCACTGCACTGCCCTAAATCCTGAAACACCAGCCCCCGCAAAATCCCCTACACTGCCCAAACACCACTGCACTGCCCTAAACCCTGAAACACCAGCCCCTGAACTACCCCCTACACTGTCCGAACACCACTGCACTGCCCTAAACCCTGAAACACCAGCCCCCGCACAACCCCCTACACTGCCCTAACACCACTGAACTGCCCTAAACCCTGAAACACCACCCCCGGCACAACCTCCTACACTGCCCGAACACCACTGCTCTGCCCTAAACCTTGAAACACCACCCCCAGCACGACCCCCTATTCTGTCCGAACACCACTGCACTGCCCTAAACCCTTAAAAACCAGTCCCAGCATGAACCCCTACACTGCCCGAACACCACTCTACTGCTCTAAACCCTGAAACACCAGCCCCCACATGACTCCCTAAACTGCCCGAACACCACTGCACTGCCCTAAACCCTGAAACACCTCCCCCACCACGACCACCTACACTACCCGAACACCACTGCTCTTCCCAAACCCTAAAACACCGGCCTCAGGATGACCCCTCACACTGCCTGAACACTACTGCACTGCCCTAAACACTTTAACACCACCCCCAGCATGACCCCCTACACTGCCCGAACACCACTGCATTGCCCTAAACCCTGAAACACCAGCCCCAGCACAACCCCCTACACTGCCCGAACACCACTGCACTGCCCTAAACCCTGAAACACCAGCCAGCATGACCCCTACACTGCCTGAACACCACTGCACTGCCCTAAACCGTGAAACACCAGCCCCATCACGACCCCCTACACTGCCGAACACCACTGCACTGCCCTAAACCCTGAAAACCCAGCCCCAGCATGACACCCTATACTGCCCAAACACCTCTGCACTGCCCTAAAACCTGAAACACAACCCCCAGCATGACCCCCTACACTGCCCGAACACCACAGCACTGCCCTAAACCCTGAAACACCACCCCCAGCACGACCCCCTACACTGCCCGAACACCACTGCACTGCCCTAATCCCTGAAACAACAACCCCAGCACGACACCCTACTCTGCCCGAACACCACTGCTCTGCCATAAACCCTAAAACACCAGCCTCAGCATGACCCCTTACACTGCCTGAACACCATTGCACTGCCCTAAAACCTGAAACACTACCACCAGCACGACCCCCTACACTGCCCGAACACCACTGCACTGCCCAAAACCCTGAAACACCAGCCCCAGCATGACCCCCTACACTGCCCGAACACCACTGTACTGCCCTAAACCATGAAACACCACTCCCAGCAATACCCTCTACACTGGCCGAACACCACTGGACTGCCCTAAACCCTGAAACATCACCCCCAGCACGAACCCCTACACTGCCCAAAAACCACTGCACTGCCCTAAACCCTGAAACACCAGCCCCAGCACGACCCCCTACACTGCCTGAACACCACTGCACTGCCCTAAACGCTGAAACACCACCCTCAGCAAGACCCCCTACACTGCCCGAACGCCACTGCCCTAAACCCTGAAAAATCACCCCCACAAGACCCCCTATACTGCCCAATCACCACTGCCCTCAACCCTGAAACACCACCCCAGCAAGACCCCCTTCACTGCCCGAACACCACTGCCCTAAAACCTGAAAAATCACACCCACAAGACCCCCTATACTGCCCAATCACCACTGCCCTAAATCCTGAAACACCACCCCAACATGACCCCCTACTCTGCCAGAACACCACTGCACTTCCCTAAACTCTGAAACACCAGCCCAAGCATGACCCCCTACACTGCCTGTACACCACTGCACTGCCCTAAACCATGAAACACCAGCCCCAGCACGACGCCCTGAACTGCCTGAACACCACTGCACTGCCCCCAACTCTGAAACACCACCCCCAGCAAGACCCCCTACACTGCCAGAACATCACTGCCCTAAACCCTGAAACATCACCCCCAGCAAGACCCACTACACTGCCCAGTCACCACTGCCCTAAACCCTGAAGCACCACCCCCAGCACGACCCCCTACTCTCTCCGAACACCACTGCACTTCCCTAAACCCTGAAACACCAGCCCCAGCAAGACCCTCTACACTGTCCGAACACAACTGCACTGCCCTAAACCCTGAAACACCAGCACCAGCATGACCCCCTACACTGCCTGAACACCACTGCACTGCCCTAAACCCTGAAACAACAACCCCAGCATGACCCTCTACTCTGCCCGAACACCACTGCTCTGCCCTAAACCTAAAAACACTAGCCTCAGCACGACCCCTTACACTACCCGAACAACACTGCACTACTTTAAACCCTGAAACACCAGCCACAGCACGATCCCTGCACTGCCCGAACACAACTGCACTTCCCTAAACCCTGAAACACCAGCCCCCTTACAACCCCCTACACTGCCCGAACACCACTGCACTGCCCTAAACCCTGAAACAGTAGCCCCAGCACAACCCCCTACACTGCCCGAACACCACTGCACCGCCCTAAACCCTGAAACACCAGCCCCAGCACGACCCCTTACACTACCCGAACACCACTGCACTGCCCTAAACCCTGAAACACCAGCCCCAGCATGACCCCCTACACTGCCCGAACACCACAGCACTGCCCTAAACCCTGAAACACCACCCCCAGCACGACCCCCTAAACTGCCTGAACACCACTGCACTGCCCTAATCCCTGAAACAACAACCCCAGCACAACCCCCTACTCTGCCCGAACACCACTTCTCTGCCATAAACCCTAAAACACCAGCCTCAGCATGACCCCTTACACTGCCTGAACACCACTGGACTGCCCTAAACCCTGAAACATCACCCCCAGCACGAACCCCTACACTGCCCGAAAACCACTGCACTGCCCTAAACCCTGAAATACCAGCCCCAGCACTACCCCCTACACTGCCTTAACACCACTGCAATGCCCGAAACGCTGAAACACCACCCTCAGCAAGACCCCCTACACTGCCCGAACAGCACTGCCCTAAACCCTGAAAAATCACCCCCACAAGACCCCCTATACTGCCCAATCACCACTGCCCTAAACCCTGAAACAACTCCCCCAGCATGACCCCGTACTCTGTCCGAAGATCACTGCTCTGCCCACACCCTAAAACACCGGCCTCAGGACGACCCCTCACACTGCCTGAACACCACTGCACTGCCCTAAACACTTTAACACCACCCCCAGCATGACCCCCTACACTGCTCGAACACCACTGCACTGCCCTAATCCCTGAAACACCAGCCAGCATGAGCCCCTACACTGCCTGAACACCACTGCACTGCCCTAAACCCTGAAACACCAGCCCCAGCATGACCCCCTACACTGCCCAAACACCACTGCATTGCCCTAAACCCTGAAACACCAGCCCCAGCACAACTACCTACACTGCCCTAACACCACTTCACTGTCCTAAACCATGAGACACCAGCCCCAGCATGACCCCATACACTGCCCGAACACCACTGCAATGCCCTAAACCCTGAAACACCAGCCCCATCACGACCCCCTACACTGCCGAACACCACTGCACTGCCCTAAACCCTGAAAAACCAGCCCCAGCATGACCCCGTACACTGCCCGAACCCCACTCTTCTGCCCTAAACCCTGAAACACCAGCCCCCGCATGACCCCCTACACTGCCCGAACATCACTGCACTGCCCTAAACACTGAAACACCAGCACCCGCACGACCCCCAACACTGCCTGAACACCACTGCACTGCCCAAAACCCTGAAACACCAGCACCCGCATGACCCCCTACGCTGCCCAAACACCACTGCATGGCCCTAAACCCTGAAACACCAGTTCCCGCATGACCCCCTACACTGCCCGAACACCACTGCACTGCCCTAATCCCTGAAACACCAGCCCCCGCATGACCCCCTACACTGCCCGAACACCAATGCACTGCCCTAAACCCTGAAGCACCAGCCCCCGCACGACCCCCTACACTGCCCGATCACCACTGCACTGCCCTAAACCCTGAAACACCAGCCCCCGCACGATCCCCTACACTGCCCGAACACCACTGCACTGCCCTAAACCCAGAAACACCAGCCCCTGAACTACCCCCTACACTGTCCGAACACCATTGCTCTGCCCTAAAGCCTGAAACACCAGCCCCCGGACAACCTCCTACACTCCCCGAACACCACTGCACTGCCCTAAACCCTGAAACACCAGCCCCCGCACAACCCCCTACACTGCCCGAACACCACTGAACTGAATTAAACCCTGAAACACCACCCCTGGCACAACCTCCTACACTGCCCGAACACCACTGCTCTGCCCTAAACCTTGAAACACCACCCCCAGCACGACCCCCTACTCTGTCTGAACACCACTGCACTGCCCTAAACCCTTAAACACCAGTCCCAGCACGACCCCCTACACTGCCCGAACAGCACTGCACTGCCCTAAACCCTGAAACACCAGCCCCAGCACAACCCCGTACACTGCCCAAACACCACTGCACTGCGCTAAACACTGAAACACCAGCTCCCGCACGACCCCCTATGCTGCCCGAACACCACTCTACTGCCCTACACCCTGAAACACCAGCCCCCACATGACCCCCTACACTGCCCGAACACCACTGCACTGCCCTAAACCCTGAAACACCAGCCCCCTCACGATCCCCTACACTGCCCGAATACCACTGCACTGCCCTAAACCCTTGAAGACCAGCCCCAGCACGACCCCCTACAATGCCCGAACACCACTGCACTGCCCTAAACCATGAAACACCACCCCCAGCACAACCACCTACACTACCCAAACACTACTGCACTGCCCTAAACCCTGAAACAGCTCCCCCAGCACGACCCCGTACTCTGTCCGAACACCACTGTTCTGCCCAAACCCTAAAACACCGGCCTCAGGACGACCCCTCACACTGCCTGAACACCACTGCACTGCCCTAAACACTTTAACACCACCACCAGCATGACCCCCTACACTGCCCGAACACCACTGCACTGCCCTAAACCCTGAAACACCAGCCAGCATGACCCCCTACACTGCCTGAACACCACTGCACTGCCCTAAACCCTGAAACACCAGCCCCAGCATGACCCCCTACACTGCCCGAACACCACTGCATTGCCCTAAACCCTGAAACAATAGCCCCAGCAAAACCCCCTACACTGCCCTAACACCACTGCACTGTCCTAAACCATGAAACACCAGCCCCAGCATGACCCCATACACTGCCCGAACACCACTGCAATGCCCTAAACCCTGAAACACCAGCCCCATCACGACCCCCTACACTGCTGAACACCACTGCACTGCCCTAAACCCTGAAAAACCAGCCCCAGCATGACACCCTACACTGCCCAAACACCCCTGCACTGCCCTAAGCCCTGAAACACCACCCCCAGCATGACCCATTACACTGCCTGAACACCACTGCTCTGCCTGAAGCCCTGAAACACCAGCCCCAGCACGACCCCCTACATTGCCCGAACACCACTGCACTGCCCTAAACCCTGAAACACCAGCCCCAGCACGACCCCCTACACTGCCCAAACACCACTGCACTGCCCTAAACCCAGAAACACCACCCCCAGCATGACCCATTACACTGCCTGAACACCACTGCACTGTTCTAAACCCTGAAACAACACCCCCAGCACGACCCCCTACACTGCCCGAACACCACTGCATTGCCCTAAACCCTGAAACACCAGCCCCAGCACAACCCCCTACACTGCCCTAACACCACTGCACTGTCCTAAACCATGAAACACCAGCCCCAGAATGACCCCATACACTGCCCGAACACCACTGCAATGCCCTAAACCCTGAAACACCAGCCCCATCACAACCCCCTACACTGCCGAACACCACTGCACTGCCCTAAATCCTGAAAAACCAGCCCCAGCATGACACCCTACACTGCCCAAACACCACTGCACTGCCCTAAACCCTGAAACACCACCCCCAGCATGACCTATTACACTGCCTGAACACCACTGCTCTGCCTGAAGCCCTGAAACACCAGCCCCAGCACGACCCCCTACATTGCCCGAACACCACTGCACTGCCCTAAACCCTGAAACACCAGCCCCAGCATGACCCCCTACACTGCCCAAACACCACTGCACTGCCCGAATCCCTGAAACACCACCCCCAGCATGACCCATTACACTGCCTGAACACCACTGCACTGTTCTGAACCCTGAAACAAATCCCCCAGCACGACCCCCTACTCTGCTCGAACACAACTGCTCTGCCCTAAACCCTAAAACACCAGCCTCAGCACGCCCCCTTACACTGCCCGAACACCACTGCACTGCCCTGAACCCTGAAACACTACCCCCAGCGCGACCCCCTACACTGTCCGAACACCACTGCACTGCCCTAAAACCTGAAACACCACCCCCTGCATTACCCCCTACACTGCCCGAACACCACTGCACTGCCCTAAACCCTGAAACACCACCCCCAGCAAGACCCCCTACACTGCCCGAACACCACTGCACTGCTCTAAACCCTGAAACAACACCCCCAGCACGACCCCCTACTCTGCCCGAACACAACTGCTCTCCCCTAAACCCTAAAACACCAGCCTCAGCACGACCCCTTACACTGCCCGAACACCACTGCACTGCACTGCCCTAATCCCTGAACCACCACCCACAGCACGACTCCTTACACTGCCCAAAAACCACTACACTGCCCTAAACCCTGAAACACCAGCCCCAGCATGACCCCCTACACTGCCCGAACACCACTGCACTGCCCTAAACCCTGAAACACCACCCCCAGCACGACCCTCTATACTGCCGAACACCACTGCTCTGCCCGAAACCCTGAAACAACACCCCCAGCATGACCCTCTACTCTGCCCGAACACAACTGCTCTGCCCTAAACCCTAAAACAACAGCCTCTGCACGACCCCTTACACTTCCCGAACACCACTGCACTGTCCTAAACCCTGAAACACCAGCCACAGCATGACCCGCTACAATGCCCGAACACCACTGCACTGCTCTAAACCCTGAAACACCAGCCATCATGACCCTCTACACTGCCAGAAACCCCACTGCACTGACATAAACCCTGAAACACCAGCCCCAGCATGACCCCCTACACTGCCCGAACACCACTGCACTGACCTAAACCCTGAAACACCAGTCAGCATGCCTCCCTACATTGACTGAACACCAGTGCACCGCCCCAAACCCTGAAACACCAGCCCCAGCATGACCCCCTACATGGCCCGAACACCACTGCACTGCCCTAAATCCTGATACACCAGCCCCAGCACAACCCCTACACTGCCCTAACACCACTGCATAGTCCTAAACCCTGAAACACCAGCCCCAGCACGACACTCTACATTGCCCGAATACCACTGCAATGCCCTAAACCCTGAAACACCACCCCCAGCACGACCCCCTGCTCTGTCCAAACACCACTGCCCTCAACCCTGAAACACCACCCCAGCAAGACCCCCTACACTGTCCAATCACCACTGCCCTAAACCCTGAAACACCACCCCCAGCACGACCCCCTACTCTGACCGAACACCACTGCACTGCCATAAACCCTGAAACACCACCCCAGCACAACCCCCTACTATGCCCAAACACCACTGCTCTGCCCAAAACCCTAAAACACCAGCCCCAGCACGACCCCCTACACTGCCCGAACACCACTGCACTGCCCTAAACCCTGAAACACCACCCCCAGCACAACCTCCTACACTGCCCGAACACCACTGCTCTGCCCTAAACCTTGAAACACCACCCCCAGCACGACCCCTACACTGCCCGAACACCACTGCACTGCCCTAAACCCTGAAACACCAGCCCCAGCACGACCCCCTACACTGCCCGAACACCACTACACTGCCCTAAACCCTGAAACGCCATCCCCCAGACAACCCACTACACTCCCCAAACACAACTGCACTGCCCTAAACCCTGAAACACCAGCCCCAGCACGACCCCGTACACTGCCCGAACACCACTGCACTGCGCTAAACACTGAAACACCAGCCCCTGCACGACCCCCTACGCTGCCCGAACACCACTCTTCTGCCCTAAACCCTGAAACACCAGCCCCCGCACGACCCCCTACACTGCCCGAACATCACTGCACTGCCCTAAACCCTGAAACACCAGCACCCGCACGACCCCCCTACACTGCCCTTACACCACTGCACTGCCCAAAACCCTGAAACACCAGCATCCGCATATCCCCCTACACTGCCCAAACACCACTGCTCTGCTCTAAACCCTGAAACACCAGTTCCCGCACAACCCCCTACACTGCCCTAACACCACTGCACTGTCCTAAACCATGAAACACCAGCCCCAGAATGACCCCATACACTGCCCGAACACCACTGCAATGCCCTAAACCCTGAAACACCAGCCCCATCACAACCCCCTACACTGCCGAACACCACTGCACTGCCCTAAATCCTGAAAAACCAGCCCCAGCATGACACCCTACACTGCCCAAACACCACTGCACTGCCCTAAACCCTGAAACACCACCCCCAGCATGACCTATTACACTGCCTGAACACCACTGCTCTGCCTGAAGCCCTGAAACACCAGCCCCAGCACGACCCCCTACATTGCCCGAACACCACTGCACTGCCCTAAACCCTGAAACACCAACCCCAGCACGACCCCCTACACTGCCCAAACACCACTGCACTGCCCGAATCCCTGAAACACCACCCCCAGCATGACCCATTACACTGCCTGAACACCACTGCACTGTTCTGAACCCTGAAACAAATCCCCCAGCACGACCCCCTACTCTGCTCGAACACAACTGCTCTGCCCTAAACCCTAAAACACCAGCCTCAGCACGCCCCCTTACACTGCCCGAACACCACTGCACTGCCCTGAACCCTGAAACACTACCCCCAGCGCGACCCCCTACACTGCCCGAACACCATTGCACTGCCCTAAAACCTGAAACACCACCCCCTGCATTACCCCCTACACTGCCCGAACACCACTGCACTGCCCTAAACCCTGAAACACCACCCCCAGCAAGACCCCCTACACTGCCCGAACACCACTGCACTGCTCTAAACCCTGAAACAACACCCCCAGCACGACCCCCTACTCTGCCCGAACACAACTGCTCTCCCCTAAACCCTAAAACACCAGCCTCAGCACGACCCCTTACACTGCCCGAACACCACTGCACTGCACTGCCCTAATCCCTGAACCACCACCCACAGCACGACTCCTTACACTGCCCAAAAACCACTACACTGCCCTAAACCCTGAAACACCAGCCCCAGCATGACCCCCTACACTGCCCGAACACCACTGCACTGCCCTAAACCCTGAAACACCACCCCCAGCACGACCCTCTATACTGCCGAACACCACTGCTCTGCCCGAAACCCTGAAACAACACCCCCAGCATGACCCTCTACTCTGCCCGAACACAACTGCTCTGCCCTAAACCCTAAAACAACAGCCTCTGCACGACCCCTTACACTTCCCGAACACCACTGCACTGTCCTAAACCCTGAAACACCAGCCACAGCATGACCCGCTACAATGCCCGAACACCACTGCACTGCTCTAAACCCTGAAACACCAGCCATCATGACCCTCTACACTGCCAGAAACCCCACTGCACTGACATAAACCCTGAAACACCAGCCCCAGCATGACCCCCTACACTGCCCGAACACCACTGCACTGACCTAAACCCTGAAACACCAGTCAGCATGCCTCCCTACATTGACTGAACACCAGTGCACCGCCCCAAACCCTGAAACACCAGCCCCAGCATGACCCCCTACATGGCCCGAACACCACTGCACTGCCCTAAATCCTGATACACCAGCCCCAGCACAACCCCTACACTGCCCTAACACCACTGCATAGTCCTAAACCCTGAAACACGAGCCCCAGCACGACACTCTACATTGCCCGAATACCACTGCAATGCCCTAAACCCTGAAACACCACCCCCAGCACGACCCCCTGCTCTGTCCAAACACCACTGCCCTCAACCCTGAAACA
Organism: Triturus cristatus; assembly: GCF_964204655.1. Classification (NCBI taxonomy): domain Eukaryota; kingdom Metazoa; phylum Chordata; class Amphibia; order Caudata; family Salamandridae; genus Triturus; species Triturus cristatus. Next base: position 158,145 of record NW_028188273.1, on the reverse strand, counting down.
TCACCCCAGCAAGACCCCCTACACTGTCCAATCACCACTGCCCTAAACCCTGAAACACCACCCCCAGCACGACCCCCTACTCTGACCGAACACCACTGCACTGCCATAAACCCTGAAACACCACCCCAGCACAACCCCCTACTATGCCCAAACACCACTGCTCTGCCCAAAACCCTAAAACACCAGCCCCAGCACGACCCCCTACACTGCCCGAACACCACTGCACTGCCCTAAACCCTGAAACACCACCCCCAGCACAACCTCCTACACTGCCCGAACACCACTGCTCTGCCCTAAACCTTGAAACACCACCCCCAGCACGACCCCCTACACTGCCCGAACACCACTGCACTGCCCTAAACCCTGAAACACCAGCCCCAGCACGACCCCCTACACTGCCCGAACACCACTACACTGCCCTAAACCCTGAAACGCCATCCCCCAGACAACCCACTACACTCCCCAAACACAACTGCACTGCCCTAAACCCTGAAACACCAGCCCCAGCACGACCCCGTACACTGCCCGAACACCACTGCACTGCGCTAAACACTGAAACACCAGCCCCTGCACGACCCCCTACGCTGCCCGAACACCACTCTTCTGCCCTAAACCCTGAAACACCAGCCCCCGCACGACCCCCTACACTGCCCGAACATCACTGCACTGCCCTAAACCCTGAAACACCAGCACCCGCACGACCCCCCTACACTGCCCTTACACCACTGCACTGCCCAAAACCCTGAAACACCAGCATCCGCATATCCCCCTACACTGCCCAAACACCACTGCTCTGCTCTAAACCCTGAAACACCAGTTCCCGCATGACCCCCTACACTGCCCAAACACCACTGCACTGCCCTAATCCCTGAAACACCAGCCCCCGCACGACCCCCTACACTACCCGAACACCAATGCACTGCCATAAACCTTGAAACACCAGCCCCCGCATGACCCCCTACACTGCCCGAACACCACTGCACTGCCCTAAATCCTGAAACACCAGCCCCCGCACAATCCCCTACACTGCCCAAACACCACTGCACTGCCCTAAACCCTGAAACACCAGCCCCTGAACTACCCCCTACACTGTCCAAACACCATTGCTCTGCCCTAAACCCTGAAACACCAGCCCCCGGACAACCTCCTACACTCCCCGAACACCACTGCACTGCCCTAAACCCTGAAACACCAGCCCCCGCACAACCCCCTACACTGCCCTAACACCACTGAACTGCCCTAAACCCTGAAACACCACCCCCGGCACAACCTCCTACACTGCCCGAACACCACTGCTCTGCCCTAAACCTTGAAACACCACCCCCAGCACGACCCCCTATTCTGTCCGAACACCACTGCACTGCCCTAAACCCTTAAAAACCAGTCCCAGCATGAACCCCTACACTGCCCGAACACCACTCTACTGCTCTAAACCCTGAAACACCAGCCCCCACATGACTCCCTACACTGCCCGAACACCACTGCACTGCCCTAAACCCTGAAACACCTCCCCCACCACGACCACCTACACTACCCGAACACCACTGCTCTGCCCAAACCCTAAAACACCGGCCTCAGGATGACCCCTCACACTGCCTGAACACTACTGCACTGCCCTAAACACTTTAACACCACCCCCAGCATGACCCCCTACACTGCCCGAACACCACTGCATTGCCCTAAACCCTGAAACACCAGCCCCAGCACAACCCCCTACACTGCCCGAACACCACTGCACTGCCCTAAACCCTGAAACACCAGCCAGCATGACCCCTACACTGCCTGAACACCACTGCACTGCCCTAAACCCTGAAACACCAGCCCCAGCACGACCCCGTACACTGCCCGAACACCACTGCACTTTGCTAAACACTGAAACACTAGCCCCCGCACGACCCCCTATGCTGCCCGAACACCACTCTACTGCTCTAAAACCTGAAACACCAGCCCCCACATGACCCCCTACACTGCCCGAACACCACTGCACTGCCCTAAACCCTGAAACACCTCCCCCACCACGACCACCTACACTACCCGAACACCACTGCACTGCCCTAAACCCTGAAACAACTCCCCCAGCACGACCCCGTACTCTGTCCGAACACCACTGCTCTGCCCAAACCCTATAACACTGGCCTCAGGATGACCCCTCACACTGCCTGAACACTACTGCACTGCCCTAAACACTTTAACACCACCCCCAGCATGACCCCCTACACTGCCCGAACACCACTGCACTGCCCTAAACCCTGAAACACCAGCCAGCATGACCCCCTACACTGCCTGAACACCACTGCACTGCCCTAAACCCTGAAACACCAGCCCCATCACGACCCCCTACACTGCCGAACACCACTGCACTGCCCTAAACCCTGAAAAACCAGCCCCAGCATGACACCCTATACTGCCCAAACACCCCTGCACTGCCCTAAACCCTGAAACACAACCCCCAGCATGACCCCCTACACTGCCCGAACACCACAGCACTGCCCTAAACCCTGAAACACCACCCCCAGCACGACCCCCTACACTGCCCGAACACCACTGCTCTGCCATAAACCCTAAAACACCAGCCTCAGCATGACCCCTTACACTGCCTAAACACCATTGCACTGCCCTAAAACCTGAAACACTACCACCAGCACAACCCCCTACATTGCCCGAACACCACTGCACTGCCCTAAACCCTGAAACACCAGCCCCAGCATGACCCCCTACACTGCCCGAACACCACTGTACTGCCCTAAACCATGAAACACCACTCCCAGCAATACCCTCTACACTGGCCGAACACCACTGGACTGCCCTAAACCCTGAAACATCACCCCCAGCACGAACCCCTACACTGCCCGAAAACCACTGCACTGCCCTAAACCCTGAAACACCAGCACCAGCACGACCCCCTACACTGCCTGAACACCACTGCACTTCCCTAAATGCTGAAACACCACCCTCAGGAAGACCCCCTACACTGCCCGAACACCACTGCCCTAAACCCTGAAAAATCACCCCCACAAGACCCCCTATACTGCCCAATCACCACTGCCCTCAACCCTGAAACACCACCCCAGCAAGACCCCCTTCACTGCCCGAACACCACTGCCCTAAAACCTGAAAAATCACACCCACAAGACCCCCTATACTGCCCAATCACCACTGCCCTAAACCCTGAAACACCACCCCAACATGACCCCCTACTCTGCCAGAACACCACTGCACTGCCCTAAACCATGAAACACCACACCCAGCACGACCACTTACACTGACCGAACACCACTGCACTACCCTAAACCTTGAAAAACCACCCCAGCACGACCCCCTACACTGCTCGAACACTACTGCACTGCCCTAAACCTTGAAACACCCCCCCAGCACGACCCCCTACTCTGTCCGAACACCACTGCACTGCCCTAAACCCTGAAACACCAGCCCAAGCACGACCCCCTACACTGCCCAAACTCCACTGCACTGCCCTAAACCCTGAAACACCAGCCCCCGCACAACCCCTTACACTGCCCGAACACCACTGCACTGCCCTAAACCCTGAAACACCAGCCCCTGAACTACCCCCTACACTGTCCGAACACCATTGCTCTGCCCTAAACCCTGAAACACCAGCCCCCGGACAACCTCCTACACTCCCCGAACACCACTGCACTGCCCTAAACCCTGAAACACCAGCCCCCGCACAACCCCCTACACTGCCCTAACACCACTGAACTGCCCTAAACCCTGAAACACCACCCCCGGCACAACCTCCTACACTGCCCGAAAACCACTGCTCTGCCCTAAACCTTGAAACACCACCCCCAGCACGACCCCCTATTCTGTCTGAACACCACTGCACTGCCCTAAACCCTTAAAAACCAGTCCCAGCACGACCCCCTACACTGCCCGAAAACCACTGCACTGCCCTAAACCCTGAAACACCAGCCCCAGCACGACCCCGTACACTGCCCGAACACCACTGCACTATGCTAAACACTGAAACACTAGCCCCCGCACGACCCCCTATGCTGCCCGAACACCACTCTACTGCTCTAAAACCTGAAACACCAGCCCCCACATGACCCCCTACACTGCCCGAACACCACTGCACTGCCCTAAACCCTGAAACACCTCCCCCACCACGACCACCTACACTACCCGAACACCACTGCACTGCCCTAAACCCTGAAACAACTCCCCCAGCACGACCCCGTACTCTGTCCGAACACCACTGCTCTGCCCAAACCCTATAACACTGGCCTCAGGATGACCCCTCACACTGCCTGAACACTACTGCACTGCCCTAAACAGTTTAACACCACCCCCAGCATGACCCCCTACACTGCCCGAACACCACTGCACTGCCCTAAACCCTGAAACACCAGCCAGCATGACCCCCTACACTGCCTGAACACCACTGCACTGCCCTAAACCCTGAAACACCAGCCCCATCACGACCCCCTACACTGCCGAACACCACTGCACTGCCCTAAACCCTGAAAAACCAGCCCCAGCATGACACCCTATACTGCCCAAACACCCCTGCACTGCCCTAAACCCTGAAACACAACCCCCAGCATGACCCCCTCCACTGCCCGAACACCACAGCACTGCCCTAAACCCTGAAACACCACCTCCAGCACGACCCCCTACACTGCCCGAACACCACTGCTCTGCCATAAACCCTAAAACACCAGCCTCAGCATGACCCCTTACACTGCCTAAACACCATTGCACTGCCCTAAAACCTGAAACACTACCACCAGCACAACCCCCTACATTGCCCGAACACCACTGCACTGCCCTAAACCCTGAAACACCAGCCCCAGCATGACCCCCTACACTGCCCGAACACCACTGTACTGCCCTAAACCATGAAACACCACTCCCAGCAATACCCTCTACACTGGCCGAACACCACTGGACTGCCCTAAACCCTGAAACATCACCCCCAGCACGAACCCCTACACTGCCCGAAAACCACTGCACTGCCCTAAACCCTGAAACACCAGCACCAGCACGACCCCCTACACTGCCTGAACACCACTGCACTTCCCTAAATGCTGAAACACCACCCTCAGCAAGACCCCCTACACTGCCCGAACACCACTGCCCTAAACCCTGAACAATCACCCCCACAAGACCCCCTATACTGCCCAATCACCACTGCCCTCAACCCTGAAACACCACCCCAGCAAGACCCCCTTCACTGCCCGAACACCACTGCCCTAAAACCTGAAAAATCACACCCACAAGACCCCCTATACTGCCCAATCACCACTGCCCTAAACCCTGAAACACCACCCCAACATGACCCCCTACTCTGCCAGAACACCACTGCACTGCCCTAAACCATGAAACACCAGCCCCAGCACGACCCCCTGCACTGCCTGAACACCGCTGCACTGCCCCAAACTCTGAAACACCACCCCCAGCAAGACCCCCTACACTGCCCGAACATCACTGCCCTAAACCCTGAAACATCACCCCCAGCAAGAACCACTACACTGCCCAGTCACCACTGCCCTAAACCCTGAAACACCACCCCCAGCACGACCCCCTACTCTCTCCGAACAACACTGCACTTCCCTAAACCCTGAAACACCACCCCTACACTGACCTAACTCCACTGCACCGCCCTAAACCCTGAAACACCAGCCCCAGCATGACCCCCTACACTGCCCGAACACCACTGCACTGCCCTAAACCCTGAAACACCAGCCCCAGCAAGACCCTCTACACTGTCCGAACACCACTGCACTGCCCTAAACCCTCAAACACCAGCACCAGCATGACCCCCTACACTGCCATAACACCACTGCACTGCCCTAAACCCTGAAACAACAACCCCAGCACGACCCTCTACTCTGCCCGAACACCACTGCTCTGCCCTAAACCTAAAAACACTAGCCTCAGCACGACCCCTTACACTACCCAAACAACACTGCACTACTCTAAACCCTGAAACACCAGCCACAGCACGATCCCTGCACTGCCCGAACACCACTGCACTTCCCTAAACCCTGAAACACCAGCCCCCTTACAATCCCCTACAATGCCCGAACACCACTGCACTGCCCTAAACCCTGAAACAGTAGCCCCAGCACAACCCCCTACACTGCCCGAACACCACTGCACCGCCCTAAACCCTGAAACACCAGCCCCAGCACGACCCCTTACACTACCCGAACACCACTGCACTGCCCTAAACCCTGAAACACCAGCCCCAGCATGACCCCCTACACTGCCCGAACACCACAGCACTGCCCTAAACCCTGAAACACCACCCCCAGCACGACCCCCTACACTGCCCGAACACCACTGCACTGCCCTAATCCCTGAAACAACAACCCCAGCATGACCCCCTACTCTGCCCGAACACCACTTCTCTGCCATAAACCCTAAAACACCAGCCTCAGCATGACCCCTTACACTGCCTGAACACCACTGGACTGCCCTAAACCCTGAAACATCACCCCCAGCGCGAACCCCTACACTGCCCGAAAACCACTGCACTGCCCTAAACCCTGAAATACCAGCCCCAGCACTACCCCCTACACTGCCTTAACACCACTGCACTGCCCTAAACGCTGAAACACCACCCTCAGCAAAACCCCCTACACTGCCCGAACAGCACTGCCCTAAACCCTGAAAAATCACCCCCACAAGACCCCCTATACTGCCCAATCACCACTGCCCTAAACCCTGAAACACCACCCCCAGCACGACCCCCTAATCTGCCAGAACACCACTGCACTTCCCTAAACTCTGAAACTCTACCCCTACACTGCCCGAACACCACTGCACTGCCCTAAACACTGAATCACCACCCAGCGCACAACCTCCTACACTGCCCAAAGACAACTGCTCTGCCCTAAACCTTGAAACACCCCCCAGCACGACCCCCTACTCTGTCCGAACTCCACTGCACTGCCCTAAACCCTGAAACACCAGCCCAAGCACGACCCCCTACACTGCCCAAACTCCACTGCACTGCCCTAAACCCTGAAACACCAGCCCCCGCACAACCCCTTACACTGCCCGAACACCACTGCACTAGACTAAACCCTAAAATACCACCCCCAGCACGACCCGCTACACTGCCCGAACACCACTGCACTGCCCTAAAACCTGAAACACTATCCCCAGCACGACCCCCTACAGTGCCCGAACACCACTGCACTGCCCTAAACCCTGAAACACCACCCCCAGCAAGTCCCTCTACACTGCCCGAACACCACAGCCGTAAACACTGAAACACCACCCCCTGCACTGCCCGAACACCACTGCATGCTCTAAACCCTGAAACACCACCCCCTGCACGACCCCCTGCACTGCCCGAACACCATTGCTCTGCCCAAAACCCTGAAACACCAGCCCCAGCACAACCCCCTACACTGCCCGTACACCACTGCACTGCAGCAGTCTTTAACACCAGCCCCAGCATGACATCCTACAATGCCCGAACACCACTGCACTGCCCTGAACCCTGAAACACCAGCCAGCACGACCCCCTACGTTGCCCTAACACCACTGCACTACCCTAAACCCTGAACCACCAGCCCCAGCATGACGCCCTACACTGCCCAAACGCCACTGCACTGCCCTAAACTCTGAAACACCATCCCCAGTATGACCCCCTACACTGCCCGAACACAATTGCACTGTCCTAAACCCTGAAACACCAGCCCCAGCACGACCCTGTACACTGCCCGAACACCACTGCGCTGCTCTAAACCCTGAAACAACAGCCCAAGCATGACCCCCTACACTGCCCGAACACCACTGCACTGCCCTAAACACTAAAACACCACACCCAGCACGACCACTTACACTGACCGAACACCACTGCACTACCCTATACCTTGAAAAACCACTCCAGCACGACCCCCTACACTGCTCGAACACCACTGCACTGCCCTAAACCCTGAAACACCACCCTCAGCACGACCCCCTGCTCTCGCTGAACACCACTGCTCTGCCCTAAACCCTAAAACACCAGCCCTAGCACGACCCCCTGCACTGCCCGAACACCATTGCTCTGCCCAAAACCCTGAAACACCAGCCCCAGCACAACCCCCTACACTGCCCGTACACCACTGCACTGCAGCAAAGTCTTTAACACCAGCCCCAGCATGACATCCTACAATGCCCGAACACCACTGCACTGGCCTAAACCCTGAAACACCAGCCAGCACGACCCCCTACATTGCCCTAACACCACTACACTACCCTAAATCCTGAACCACCAGCCACAACATGACGCCCTACACTGCCCAAACACCACTGCACTGCCCTAAACTCTGAAACACCATCCCCAGAACGACCCCCTACACTGCCCGAACACAATTGCATTGTCCTAAACCCTGAAACACCAGCCCCAGCACGACCCTGTACACTGCCCGAACACCACTGCACTGCCCTAAACCCTGAAACACCAGCCCAAGCACGACCCCCTACACTGCCCAAACTCCACTGCACTGCCCTAAACCCTGAAACACCAGCCCCCGCACAACCCCTTACACTGCCCGAACACCACTGCACTAGCCTAAACCCTGAAATACCACCCCCAGCACGACCCGCTACACTGCCCGAACAGCACTGCACTGCCCTCAAACCTGAAACACTATCCCCAGCACGACCCCCTACATTGCCCGAACACCACTGCACTGCCCTAAACCCTGAAACACCACCCCCAGCAAGTCCCTCTACACTGCCCGAACACCACAGCCGTAAACACTGAAACACCACCTCCTGCACTGCCCGAACACAACTGCATGCTCTAAACCCTGAAACACCACCCCCTGCACTGCCCGAACACCATTGCTCTGCCCAAAACCCTGAAACACCAGCCCCAGCACAACCCCCTACACTGCCCGTACACCACTGCACTGCAGCAAAGTCTTTAACACCAGCCCCAGCATGACATCCTACAATGCCCGAACACCACTGCACTGGCCTAAACCCTGAAACACCAGCCAGCACGACCCCCTACATTGCCCTAACACCACTGCACTACCCTAAACCCTGAACCACCAGCCCCAGCATGACGCCCTACACTGCCCAAACACCACTGCACTGCCCTAAACTCTGAAACACCATCCCCAGTACGACCCCCTACACTGCCCGAACACAATTGCACTGTCCTAAACCCTGAAACACCAGCCCCAGCACGACCCTGTACACTGCCCGAACACCACTGCGCAGCTCTAAACCCTGAAACAACAGCCCAAGCATGACCCCCTACACTGCCCGAACACCACTGCACTGCCCTAAACACTGAAACACCACACCCAGCACGACCAATTACACTGACCGAACACCACTGCACTACCCTATACCTTGAAAAACCACTCCAGCACGACCCCCTACACTGCTCGAACACCACTGCACTGCCCTAAACCCTGAAACACCACCCCCAGCATGACCCCCTGCTCTCGCTGAACACCACTGCTCTGCCCTAAACCCTAAAACACCAGCCCTAGCACGACCCCCTGCACTGCCCGAACACCATTGCTCTGCCCAAAACCCTGAAACACCAGCCCCAGCACAACCCCTTACACTGCCCGATCACCACTGCAATAGCCTATACCCTGAATTACCACCCCCAGCAGGAACCGGTACACTGCCCGAACACCACTGCTCTGCCCTAAAACCTGAAACACTACCCCCAGCACGACCCCCTACAGTGCCCGAACACCACTGCACTGCCCTAAACCCTGAAACACCACCCCCAGCAAGTCCCGCTACACTGCCCGAACACCACAGCCGTAAACACTGAAACACCACCCCCTGCACTGCCCGAACACCACTGCATGCTCTAAACCCTGAAACACCACCCCCTGCACAACCCCCTGCACTGCCCAAACACCATTGCTCTGCCCAAAACCCTGAAACACCAGCCCCAGCAAGACCCTCTACACTGTCCGAACACCACTGCACTGCCCTAAACCCTGAAACACCAGCACCAGCATGACCCCCTACACTGCCTGAACACCACTGCACTGCCCTAAACCCTGAAACAACAACCCCAGCACGACCCTCTACTCTGCCCGAACACCACTGCTCTGCCCTAAACCTAAAAACACTGGCCTCAGCACGACCCCTTACACTACCCGAACAACACTGCACTACTCTAAACCCTGAAACACCAGCCACAGCACGATCCCTGCACTGCCCGAACACCACTGCACTTCCCTAAACCCTGAAACACCAGCCCCCTTACAACCCCCTACACTGTCCGATCACCACTGCACTAGCCTATACCCTGAAATACCACCCCCAGCACGAACCGGTACACTGCCCGAACACCACTGCTCTGCCCTAAACCTAAAAACACTGGCCTCAGCACGACCCCTTACACTACCCGAACAACACTGCACTACTCTAAACCCTGAAACACCAGCCACAGCACGATCCCTGCACTGCCCGAACACCACTGCACTTCCCTAAACCCTGAAACACCAGCCCCCTTACAACCCCCTACACTGCCCGATCACCACTGCACTAGCCTATACCCTGAAATACCACCCCCAGCACGAACCGGTACACTGCCCGAACACCACTGCACTGCCCTAAACCCTGAAACACCACCCCCAGCAAGTCCCGCTACACTGCCCGAACACCACAGCCGTAAACACTGAAACACCACCCCCTGCACTGCCCGAACACCACTGCATGCTCTAAACCCTGAAACACCACCCCCTGCACGACCCCCTGCACTGCCCAAACACCATTGCTCTGCCCAAAACCCTGAAACACCAGCCCCAGCAAGACCCTCTACACTGTCCGAACACCACTGCACTGCCCTAAACCCTGAAACACCAGCACCAGCATGACCCCCTACACTGCCTGAACACCACTGCACTGCCCTAAACCCTGAAACAACAACCCCAGCACGACCCTCTACTCTGCCCGAACACCACTGCTCAGCCCTAAACCTAAAAACACTAGCCTCAGCACGACCCCTTACACTACCCGAACAACACTGCACTACTCTAAACCCTGAAACACCAGCCACAGCACGATCCCTGCACTGCCCGAACACCACTGCACTTCCCTAAACCCTGAAACACCAGCCCCCTTACAACCTCCTGCACTGCCCGAACACCACTGCACTGCCCTAAACCCTGAAACAGTAGCCCCAGCACAACCCCCTACACTGCCCGAACACCACTGCACCGCCCTAAACCCTGAAACACCAGCCCCAGAACGACCCCTTACACTACCCGAACACCACTGCACTGCCCTAAACCCTGAAACACCAGCCAAAGCATGACCCCCTACACTGCCCGAACACCACTGCACTGCCCTAATCCCTGAAACAACAACCCCAGCACGACCCCCTACTCTGCCCGAACACCACTTCTCTGCCATAAACCCTAAAACACCAGCCTCAGCATGACCCCTTACACTGCCTGAACACCACTGGACTGCCCTAAACCCTGAAACATCACCCCCAGCACGAACCCCTACACTGCCCGAAAACCACTGCACTGCCCTAAACCCTGAAATACCAGCCCCAGCACTACCCCCTACACTGCCTTAACACCACTGCACTGCCCTAAACGCTGAAACACCACCCTCAGCAAGACCCACTACACTGCCCGAACAGCACTGCCCTAAACCCTGAAAAGTCACCCCCACAAGACCCCCTATACTGCCCAATCACCACTGCCCTAAACCCTGAAACACCACCCCCAGCACGACCCCCTACTCTGCCAGAACACCACTGCACTTCCCTAAACTCTGAAACTCTACCCCTACACTGCCCGAACACCACTTCACTGCCCTAAACACTGAATCACCACCCCGCGCACAACCTCCTACACTGCCCAAACACCACTGCTCTGCCCTAAACCTTGAAACACCCCCCCAGCACGACCCCCTACTCTGTCCGAACTCCACTGCACTGCCCTAATCCCTGAAACACCAGCCCAAGCACGACCCCCTACACTGCCCAAACTCCACTGCACTGCCCTAAACCCTGAAACACCAGCCCCCGCACAACCCCTTACACTGCCCGAACACCACTGCACTAGCCTAAACCCTGAAATACCACCCCCAGCATGACCCACTACACTGCCCGAACACCACTGTACTGCCCTAAAACCTGAAACACTACCCCCAGCACGACCCCCTACAGTGCCCGAACACCACTGCACTGCCCTAAACCCTGAAACACCACCCCCAGCAAGTCCCTCTACACTGCCCGAACACCACAGCCGTAAACACTGAAACACCACCCCCTGCACTGCCCGAACACCACTGCATGCTCTAAACCCCACCCCCTGCATCACCCCCTGCACTGCCCGAACACCATTGCTCAGCCCAAAACCCTGAAACACCAGCCCCAGCCCCAGCACAACCCCCTACACTGCCCGTACACCACTGCACTGCAGCAAAGTCTTTAACACCAGCCCCAGCATGACATCCTACAATGCCCGAACACCACTGCACTGCCCTGAACCCTGAAACACCAGCCAGCACGACCCCCTACATTGCCCTAACACCACTGCACTGCCCTAAACCCTAAACCACCAGCCCCAGCATGACGCCCTACACTGCCCAAACACCACTGCACTGCCCTAAACTCTGAAACACCATGCCCAGTACGACCCCCTACACTGCCCGAACACAATAGCACTGTCCTAAACCCTGAAACACCAGCCCCAGCACGACCCTGTACACTGCCCGAACACCACTGCGCTGCTCTAAACCCTGAAACAACAGCCCAAGCATGACCCCCTACACTGCCCGAACACCACTGCACTGCCCTAAACACTGAAACACCACTCCAGCACGACCCCCTACACTGCTCGAACACCACTGCACTGCCCTAAACCCTGAAACACCACCCCCAGCATGACCCCCTGCTCTCGTTGAACACCACTGCTCTGCCCTGAACCCTAAAACACCAGCCCTAGCACGACCCCCTGCACTGCCTGAACACCATTGCTCTGCCCAAAACCCTGAAACACCAGCCCCAGCACAACCCCCTACACTGCCCGTACACCACTGCACTGCAGCAAAGTCTTTAACACCAGTCCCAGCATGACATCCTACAATGCCCGAACACCACTGCACTGCCCTGAACCCTGAAACACCAGCCAGCACGACCCCCTACATTGCCCTAACACCACTACACTACCCTAAACCCTGAACCACCAGCCACAGCATGACGCCCTACACTGCCCAAACACCACTGCACTGCCCTAAACTCTGAAACACGATCCCCAGTACGACCCCCTACACTGCCCGAACACAATTGCATTGTCCTAAACCCTGAAACACCAGCCCCAGCACGACCCTGTACACTGCCCAAACACCACTGCGCTGCTCTAAACCCTGAAACAACAGCCCCAGCACGACCCCCTACACGGCCCGAACACCACTGCATTGCCCTAAACACTGGAACACCACACCCAGCACGACCACTTACACTGACCGAACACCACTGTACTACCCTAAACCCTGAAACACCACCCCCAGCAAGTCCCGCTACACTGCCCGAACACCACAGCCGTAAACACTGAAACACCACCCCCTGCACTGCCCGAACACCACTGCATGCTCTAAACCCTGAAACACCACCCCCTGCACGACCCCCTGCACTGCCCAAACACCATTGCTCTGCCCAAAACCCTGAAACACCAGCTCCAGCACAACCCCCTACACTGCCCGTACACCACTGCACTGCAGCAAAGTCTTTAACACCAGCCCCAGCATGACATCCTACAATGCCCGAACACCACTGCACTGCCCTGAACCCTGAAACACCAGCCAGCACGACCCCCTACATTGCCCTAACACCACTGCACTACCCTAAACCACCAACCCCAACACAACCCCCTACACTGCCCAAACACCACTGCACTGCCCTAAACCCTGAAACACCACCCCCAGCACAACCTCCTACACTGCCCGAACACCACTGCTCTTCCCTAAACCTTGAAACACCACCACCAGCACGACCCCTACTCTGTCCGAACACCACTGCACTGCCCTAAACCCTGAAACACCAGCCCCAGCATGACCCCTTATACTTCCCGAACACCACTGCACTGCCCTAAACCCTGAAACACCACCCCCAGCACAACCTCCTACACTGCCCGAACACCACTGCTCTGCCCTAAACCTTGAAACACCACCACCAGCACGACCCCTACTCTGTCCGAACACCACTGCACTGCCCTAAACCCTGAAACACCAGCCCCAGCATGACCCCTTACACTTCCCGAACACCACTGCTCTGCCCTAAACCCTGAAACACCACCCCAGCACAACCCCCTACACTGCCCGAACACCACTGCTCTGCCCAAAACCCTAAAACACCAGCCCCAGCACAACCCCCTAAACTGCCCGAACACCACTGCACTGCCCTAAACCCTGAAACACCAGCCCCAGCACGACCCCCTACACTGCCCGAACACCACTGCACTGCCCTAAACCCTGAAACGCCATCCCCCAGACAACCCACTACACTCCCCGAACACAACTGCACTGCCCTAAACCCTGAAACACCAGCCCCAGCACGACCCCGTACACTGCCCGAACACCACTGCACTGCGCTAAACACTGAAACACCAGCCCCCACACGACCCCCTACGCTGCCCGAACACCACTCTTCTGCCCTAAACCCTGAAACACCAGCCCCCGCACGACCCCCTACACTGCCCGAACATCACTGCACTGCCCTAAACCCTGAAACACCAGCACCCGCACGACCCCCCTACACTGCCCGAACACCACTGCACTGCCCAAAACCCTGAAACACCAGCACCCGCATATACCCCTACACTGCCCAAACACCAATGCACTGCTCTAAACCCTGAAACAACAGTTCCCGCATGACCCCCTAAACTGCCCAAACACCACTGCACTGCCCTAATCCCTGAAACACCAGCTCCCGCACGACCCCCTACACTACCCGAACACCAATGCACTGCCATAAACCCTGAAACACCAGCCCCCGCACGACCCCCTACACTGCCCGAACACCACTGCACTGCCCTAAACCCCGAAACACCAGCCCCCGCACAATCCCCTACACTGCCCAAACACCACTGCACTGCCCTAAACCCTGAAACACCAGCCCCTGAACTACCCCCTACACTGTCTGAACACCATTGCTCTGCCCTAAACCCTGAAAGACCAGCCCCCGGACAACCTCCTACACTCCCCGAACACCACTGCACTGCCCTAAACCCTGAAACACCAGCCCCCGCACAACCCCCTACACTGCCCTAACACCACTGAACTGCCCTAAACCCTGAAACACCACCCCCGGCACAACCTCCTACACTGCCCGAACACCACTGCTCTGCCCTAAACCTTGAAACACCATCCCCAGCACGACCCCCTATTCTGTCCGAACACCACTGCACTGCCCTAAACCCTTAAAAACCAGTCCCAGCACGACCCCCTACACTGCCCGAACACCACTGCACTGCCCGAAACCCTGAAACACCAGCCCCAGCACGACCCCCTACACTGCCCGAACACCACTGCACTATGCTAAACACTGAAACACCAGCCCCCGCACGACCCCCTATGCTGCCCGAACACCACTCTACTACTCTAAACCCTGAAACACCAGCCCCCACATGACCCCCTACACTGCCCGAACACCACTGCACTGCCCTAAACCCTGAAACACCTCCCCCACCACGACCACCTACACTACCCGAACACCACTGCACTGCCCTAAACCCTGAAACAACTCCCCCAGCACGACTCCGTACTCTGTCCGAACACCACTGCTCTGCCCAAACCCTAAAACACCGGCCTCAGGATGACCCCTCACACTGCCTAAACACTACTGCACTGCCCTAAACACTTTAACACCACCCCCAACATGACCCCCTACACTGCCCGAACACCACTGCACTGCCCTAAACCCTGAAACACCAGCCAGCATGACCCCCTACACTGCCTGAACACCACTGCACTGCCCTAAACCCTGAAACACCAGCCCCATCACGACCCCCTACACTGCCGAACACCACTGCACTGCCCTAAACCCTGAAAAAACAGCCCCAGCATGACACCCTATACTGCCCAAACACTCCTGCACTGCCCTAAACCCTGAAACACAACCCCCAGCATGACCCCCTACACTGCCCGAACACCACAGCACTGCCCTAAACCCTGAAACACCACCCCGAGCACGACCCCCTACACTGCCCGAACACCACTGCACTGCCCTAATCCCTGAAACAACAACCCCAGCACGACACCCTACTCTGCCCTAACACCACTGCTCTGCCATAAACCCTAAAACACCAGCCTCAGCATGACCCCTTACACTGCCTGAACACCATTGCACTGCCCTAAAACCTGAAACACTTCCACCAGCACGACCCCCTACACTGCCCGAACACAATTGCATTGTCCTAAACCCTGAAACACCAGCCCCAGCACGACCCTGTACACTGCCCGAACACCACTGCGCTGCTCTAAACCCTGAAACAACAGCCCCAGCACGACCCCCTACACTGTCCGAACACCACTGCATTGCCCTAAACACTGAAACACCGCACCCAGCAAGACCACTTACACTGACCGAACACCACTGTACTACCCTAAACCTTGAAAACCACCCCAGCACGAACCCCTACACTGTTCGAACACCACTGCCCTGCCCTAAACCTTGAAACACCCCCCCAGCATAACCCTCTACTCTGTCCGAACACCACTGCACTGCCCTAAACCCTGAAACACCAGCCCAAGCACGACCCCCTACACTGCCCAAACTCCACTGCACTGCCCTAAACCCTGAAACACCAGCCCCCGCACAACCCCTTACACTGCCCGATCACCACTGCACTAGCCTATACCCTGAAATACCACAGCCAGCACGAACCGGTACACTGCCCGAACACCACTGCACTGCCCTAAACCCTGAAACACCACACCCAGCAAGTCCCGCTACACTGCCCGAACACCACAGCCGTAAACACTGAAACACCACCCCCTGCACTGCCCGAACACCACTGCATGCTCTAAACCCTGAAACACCACCCCCTGCACAACCCCCTGCACTGCCCGAACACCATTGCTCTGCCCAAAACCCTGAAACACAAGCCCCAGCACAACCCCCTACACTGCCCGTACACCACTGCACTGCAGCAAAGTCTTTAACACCAGCCCCAGCATGACATCCTACAATGCCCGAACACCACTGCACTGCCCTGAACCCTGAAACACCAGCCAGCACGACCCCCTACATTGCCCTAACACCACTGCACTACCCTAAACCCTGAACCACCAGCCCCAACATGACGCCCTACACTGCCCAAACACCACTGCACTGCCCTAAACTCTGAAACACCATCCCCAGCACGACCCTGTACACTGCCCGAACATCACTGCGCTGCTCTAAACCCTGAAACAACAGCCTCAGCATGACCCCCTACACTGCCCGAACACCACTGCACTGCCCTAAACACTGAAACACCACACCCAGCACGACCACTTACACTGACCGAACACCACTGCACTACCCTATACCTTGAAAAACCACCCCAGCACGACCCCCTACACCGCTCGAACACCACTGCACTGCCCTAAACCCTGAAACACCACCCCCAGCACAACCTCCTACACTGCCCGAACACCACTGCTCTGCCCTAAACCTTGAAACACCACCCCCAGCACGACCCCTACTCTGTCCGAACACCACTGCACTGCCCTAAACCCTGAAACACCAGCCCCAGCATGACCCCTTACACTTCCCGAACACCACTGCACTGCCCTAAACCCTGAAACACCACCCCAGCACAACCCCCTACACTGCCCGAACACCACTGCACTGCCCTAAACCCTGAAACACCAGCCCCAGCACGACCCCCTACACTGCCCGAACACCACTGCACTGCCCTAAACCCTGAAACGCCATCCCCCAGACAACCCACTACACTCCCCGAACACAACTGCACTGCCCTAAACCCTGAAACACCAGCCCCAGCACGACCCCGTACACTGCCCGAACACCACTGCACTGCGCTAAACACTGAAACACCAGCCCCCGCACGACCCCCTACGGTGCCCGAACACCACTCTTCTGCCCTAAACCCTGAAACACCAGCTCCCACACGACCACCTACACTGCCCGAACATCACTGCACTGCCCTAAACCCTGAAACACCAGCACCCGCACGACCCCCCTACACTGCCCGAACACCACTGCACTGCCCAAAACCCTGAAACACCAGCACCCGCATATCCCCCTACACTGCCCAAACACCACTGCACTGCCCTAATCCCTGAAACACCAGCGCCCACACGACCCCCTACACTACCCGAACACCAATGCACTGCCATAAACCCTGAAACACCAGCCCCCGCACGACCCCCTACACTGCCCGAACACCACTGCACTGCCCTAAACCCTGAAACACCAGCCCCAGCACAATCCCCTACACTGCCCGAACACCACTGCACTGCCCTAAACCCTGAAACACCAGCCCCTGAACTACCCCCTACACTGTCCGAACACCATTGCTCTGCCCTAAACCCTGAAACACCAGCCCCCGGACAACCTCCTACACTCCCCGAACACCACTGCACTGCCCTAAACCCTGAAACACCAGCCCCCGCACAACCCCCTACACTGCCCTAACACCACTGAACTGCCTTAAACCCTGAAACACCACCCCCGGCACAACCTCCTACACTGCCCGAACACCACTGCTCTGCCCTAAACCGTGAAACACCACCCCCAGCACGACCCCCTATTCTGTCCGAACACCACTGCACTGCCCTAAACCCTTAAAAACCAGTCCCAGCACGACCCCCTACACTGCCCGAACACCACTGCACTGCCCTAAACCCTGAAACACCAGCCCCAGCACGACCCTGTACACTGCCCGAACACCACTGCACTATGCTAAACACTGAAACACCAGCCCCCGCACGACCCCCTATGCTGCCCGAACACCACTCTACTGCTCTAAACCCTGAAACACCAGCCCCCACATGACCCCCTACACTGCCCGAACACCACTGCACTGCCCTAAACCCTGAAACACCTCCCCCACCACGACCACCTACACTACCCGAACACCACTGCACTGCCCTAAACCCTGAAACAACTCCCCCAGCATGACCCCGTTCTCTGTCTGAACACCACTGCTCTGCCCAAACCCTAAAACACCGGCCTCAGGATGACCCCTCACACTGCCTGAACACAACTGCACTGCCCTAAACACTTTAACACCACCCCCAGCATGACCCCCTACACTGCCTGAACACCACTGCACTGCCCTAAACCCTGAAACACCAGCCATCATGACCCCCTACACTGCCTGAACACCACTGCACTGCCCTAAACCCTGAAACACCAGCCCCATCACGACTCCCTACACTGCCGAACACCACTGCACTGCCCTAAACCCTGAAAAACCAGCCCCATCATGACACCCTATACTTCCCAAACACCGCTGCACTGCCCTAAAGCCTGAAACACAACCCCCAGCATGACCCCCTACACTGCCTGTACACCACTGCACTGTCCTAAACCATGAAACACCAGCCCCAGCACGACCCCCTGCACTGCCTGAACACCCCTGCACTGCCCCAAACTCTGAAACACCACCCCCAGCAAGACCCCCTACACTGCCCGAACATCACTGCCCTAAACCCTGAAACATCACCCCCAGCAAGACCCACTACACTGCCCAGTCACCACTGCCCTAAACCCTGAAACACTACCCCCAGCACGACCCCCTACTCTCTCCGAACACCACTGCACTTCCCTAAACCCTGAAACACCACCCCTACACTGACCCAACTCCACTGCACCGCCCTAAACCCTGAAACACCAGCCCCAGCATGACCCCCTACACTGCCCGAACACCACTGCACTGCCCTAAACCCTGAAACACCAGCCCCAGCAAGACCCTCTACACTGTCCGAACACCACTGCACTGCCCTAAAGCCTGAAACACAACCCCCAGCATGACCCCCTACACTGCCCGAACACCACAGGACTGCCCTAAACCCTGAAACACCACTCCCAGCATGACCCCCTACACTGCCCGAACACCACTGCACTGCCCTAATCCCTGAAACAACAACCCCAGCACGACACCCTACTCTGCCCGAACACCACTGCTCTGCCATAAACCCTAAAACACCAGCCTCAGCATGACCCCTTACACTGCCTGAACACCATTGCACTGCCCTAAAACCTGAAACACTACCACCAGCACGACCCCCTACACTGCCCGAACACCACTGCACTGCCCTAAACCCTGAAACACCAGCCCCAGCATGACCCCCTACACTGCCCGAACACCAATGTACTGCCCTAAACCATGAAACACCACTCCCAGCAATACCCTCTACACTGGCCGAACACCACTGGACTGCCCTAAACCCTGAAACATCACCCCCAGCACGAACCCCTACACTGCCCGAAAACCACTGCACTGCCCTAAACCCTGAAACACCAGCCCCAGCACGACCCCCTACACTGCCTGAACACCACTGCACTGCCCTAAACGCTGAAACACGACACTCAGCAAGACCCCCTACACTGCCCGAACACCACTGCCCTAAACCCTGAAAAATCACCCCCACAAGACCCCCTATACTGCCCAATAACCACTGCCCTCAACCCTGAAACACCACCCCAGCAAGACCCCCCTCACTGCCCGAACACCACTGCCCTAAAACCTGAAAAATCACACCCACAAGACCCCCTATACTGCCCAATCACCACTGCCCTAAACCCTAAAACACCACCCCAACATGACCCCCTACTCTGCCAGAACACCACTGCACTTCCCTAAACTCTGAAACACCAGCCCAAGCATGACCCCCTACACTGCCTGTACACCACTGCACTGTCCTAAACCATGAAACACCAGCCCCAGCACGACCCCCTGCACTGCCTGAACACCCCTGCACTGCCCCAAACTCTGAAACACCACCCCCAGCAAGACCCCCTGCACTGCCCGAACATCACTGCCCTAAACCCTGAAACATCACCCCCAGCAAGACCCACTACACTGCCCAGTCACCACTGCCCTAAACCCTGAAACACTACCCCCAGCACGACCCCCTACTCTCTCCGAACACCACTGCACTTCCCTAAACCCTGAAACACCACCCCTACACTGACCCAACTCCACTGCACCGCCCTAAACCCTGAAACACCAGCCCCAGCATGACCCCCTACACTGCCCGAACACCACTGCACTGCCCTAAACCCTGAAACACCAGCCCCAGCAAGACCCTCTACACTGTCCGAACACCACTGCACTGCCCTAAACCCTGAAACACCAGCATGACCCCCTACACTGCCTGAACACCACTGCACTGCCCTAAACCCTGAAACAACAACCCCAGCACCACCCTCTACTCTGCCCGAACACCACTGCTCTGCCCTAAACCTAAAACACTAGCCTCAGCACGACCCCTTACACTACCCGAACAACACTGCACTACTCTAAACCCTGAAACACCAGCCACAGCACGATCCCTGCACTGCCCGAACACCACTGCACTTCCCTAAACCCTGAAACACCAGCCCCCTTACAACCCCCTACACTGCCCGAACACCACTGCACTGCCCTAAACCCTGAAACAGTAGCCCCAGCACAACCCCCTACACTGCCCGAACACCACTGCACCGCCCTAAACCCTGAAACACCAGCCCCAGCACGACCCCTTACACTACCCGAACACCACTGCACTGCCCTAAACCCTGAAACACCAGCCCCAGCATGACCCCCTACACTGCCCGAACACCACAGCACTGCCCTAAACCCTGAAACACCACCCCCAGCACGACCCCCTACACTGCCCGAACACCACTGCACTGCCCTAATCCCTGAAACATCACCCCCAGCACAAACCCCTACACTGCCCGAAAATCACTGCACTGCCCTAAACCCTGAAATACCAGCCCCAGCACTACCCCTACACTGCCTTAACACCACTGCACTGCCCTAAACGCTGAAACACCACCCTCAGCAACATCCCCTACACTGCCCGAACAGCCCTGCCCTAAACCCTGAAAAATCACCCCCACAAGACCCCCTATACTGCCCGATCACCACTGCCCTAAACCCTGAAACACCACCCCCAGCACGACCCCCTACTCTGCCAGAACACCACTGCACTTCCCTAAACTCTGAAACTCTACCCCTACACTGCCCGAACACCACTGCACTGCCCTAAACACTGAATAACCACCCCGCGCACAACCTCCTACACTGCCCAAACACCACTGCTCTCCTCTAAACCTTGAAACACCCCCCCAGCACGACCCCCTACTCTGTCAGAACTCCACTGCACTGCCCTAAACCCTGAAACACCAGCCCAAGCACGACCCCCTACACTGCCCAAACTCCACTGCACTGCCCTAAACCCTGAAACACCAGCCCCCGCACAACCCCTTACACTGCCCGAACACCACTGCACTAGCCTAAACCCTGAAATACCACCCCCAGCACGACCGCCTACACTGCCCGAACACTACTGCACTGCCCTAAAACCTGAAACACTACCCTCAGCACGACCCCCTACAGTGCCTGAACACCACTGCACTGCCCTAAACCCTGAAACACCACCCCCAGCAAGTCCCTCTACACTGCCCGAACACCACAGCCATAAACACTGAAACACCACCCCCTGCACTGCCCGAACACCACTGCATGCTCTAAACCCTGAAACACCACCCCCTGCATGACCCCCTGCACTGCCCGAACACCATTGCTCTGCCCAAAACCCTGAAACACCAGCCCCAGCACAACCCCTTACACTGCCCGTACACCACTGCACTGCAGCAAAGTTTTTAACACCAGCCCCAGCATGACATCCTACAATGTCCAAACACCACTGCACTGCCCTGAACAATGAAACACCAGCCAGCACGACCCCCTACATTGCCCTAACACCACTGCACTACCCTAAACCCTGAACCACCAGCCCCAGCATGACGCCCTACACTGCCCAAACACCACTGCACTGCCCTAAACTCTGAAACACCATCCCCAGTACGACCCCCTACACTGCCCGAACACAATTGCACTGTCCTAAACCCTGAAACACCAGCCCCAGCACGACCCTGTACACTGCCCAAACACCACTGCGCTGCTCTAAACCCTGAAACAACAGCCCAAGCATGACCCCCTACACTGCCCGAACACCACTGCACTGCCCTAAACACTGAAACACCACACCCAGCACGACCACTTACACTGACCGAACACAACTGCACTACCCTATACCTTGAAAAACCACTCCAGCACGACCCCCTACACTGCTCGAACACCACTGCACTGCCCTAAACCCTGAAACACCACCCCCAGCACGACCCCCTGCTATCGCTGAACACCACTGCTCTGCCCTAAACCCTAAAACACCAGCCCTAGCACGACCCCCTGCACTGCCCGAACACCATTGCTCTGCCCAAAACCCTGAAACACCAGCCCTAGCACAACCCCCTACACTGCCCGTACACCACTGCACTGCAGCAAAGTCTTTAACACCAGCCCCAGCATGACATCCTACAATGCCCGAACACCACTGCACTGCCCTGAACCCTGAAACACCAGCCAGCACGACCCCCTACATTGCCCTAACACCACTACACTACCCTAAACCCTGAACCACCAGCCACAGCATGACGCCCTACACTGCCCAAACACCACTGCACTGCCCTAAACTCTGAAACACCATCCCCAGTACGACCCCCTACACTGCCCGAACACAATTGCATTGTCCTAAACCCTGAAACACCAGCCCCAGCACGACCCTGTACACTGCCCGAACACCACTGCGCTGCTCGAAACCCTGAAACAATAGCCCCAGCACGACCCCCTACACTGCCCGAACACCACTGCATTGCCCTAAACACTGAAACACCACACCCAGCACGACCACTTACACTGACCGAACACCACTATACTACCCTAAACCTTGAAAAACCACCCCAGCATGACCCCCTACACTGCTCGAACACCACTGCACTGCCCTAAACCTTGAAACACCCCCCCAGCATGACCCCCTACTCTGTCCGAACACCACTGCACTGCCCTAAACCCTGAAACACCAGCCCAAGCACGACCCCCTACACTGCCCAAACTCCACTGCACTGCCCTAAACCCTGAAACACCAGCCCCCGCACAACCCCTTACACTGCCCGATCACCACTGCACTAGCCTACACCCTAAAATACCACCCCAGCACGAACCGGTACACTGCCCGAACACCACTGCACTGCCCTAAAACCTGAAACACTACCCCAGCACGACCCACTACAGTGCCCGAACGCCACTGCACTGCCCTAAACCCTGAAACACCGCCCCCAGCAAGTCCCGCTACACTGCCCGAACACCACAGCCATAAACACTGAAACACCACCCCCTGCACTGCCCGAACACCACTGCATGCTCTAAACCCTGAAACACCACCCCCTGCACGACCCCCTGCACTGCCCGAACACCATTGCTCTGCCCAAAACCCTGAAACACCAGCCCCAGCACAACCCCCTACACTGCCCGTACACCACTGCACTGCAGCACAGTCTTTAACACCAGCCCCAGCATGACATCCTACAATGCCCGAACACCACTGCACTGCCCTGAACCCTGAAACACCAGCCAGCACGACCCCCTACATTGCCCTAACACCACTGCACTACCCTAAACCCTGAACCACCAGCCCCAACATGACGCCCTACACTGCCCAAACACCACTGCACTGCCCTAAACTCTGAAACACCATCCCCAGCACGACCCTGTACACTGCCCAAACATCACTGCGCTGCTCTAAACCCTGAAACAACAGCCCCAGGGTGACCCCCTACACTGCCCGAACACCACTGCACTGCCCTAAACACTGAAACACCACACCCAGCATGACCACTTACACTGACCGAACACCACTGCACTACCCTATACCTTGAAAAAACACCCCAGCACGACCCCCTACACCGCTCGAACACCACTGCACTGCCCTAAACCCTGAAACACCACCCCCAGCATGATCCCCTGCTCTCGCTGAACACCACTGCTCTGCCCTAAACCCTAAAACACCAGCCCTAGCACGACCCCCTGCACTGCCCGAACACCATTGCTCTGCCCAAAACCCTGAAACACCAGCCCCAGCACAACCCCCTACACTGCCCGTACACCACTGCACTGCAGCAAAGTCTTTAACACCAGCCCCAGCATGACATCCTACAATGCCCGAACACCACTGCACTGCCCTGAACCCTGAAACACCAGCCAGCACGACCCCCTACACTGCCCTAACACCACTACACTACCCTAAACCCTGAACCACCAGCCACAGCATGACGCCCTACACTGCCCAAACACCACTGCACTGCCCTAAACTCTGAAACACCATCCCCAGTACGACCCCCTACACTGCCCGAACACAATTGCATTGTCCTAAACCCTGAAACACCAGCCCCAGCACGACCCTGTACACGGCCCGAACACAACTGCGCTGCTCTAAACCCTGAAACAACAGCCCCAGCACGACCCCCTACACTGCCCGAACACCACTGCATTGCCCTAAACACTGAAACACCACACCCAGCACGAGCACTTACACTGACCGAACACCACTGTACTACCCTAAACCTTGAAAAACCACCCCAGCACGACCCCCTACACTGCTCGAACACCACTGCACTGCCCTAAACCTTGAAACATCCCCCCAGCATGACCCCCTACTCTGTCCGAACACCACTGCACTGCCCTAAACCCTGAAACACCAGCCCAAGCATGACCGCCTACACTGCCCAAACTCCACTGCACTGCCCTAAACCCTGAAACACCAGCCCCCGCACAACCCCTTACACTGCCCGATCACCACTGCACTAGCCTATACCCTAAAATACCACCCCCAGCACGAACCGGTACACTGCCCGAACACCACTGCACTGCCCTAAAACCTGAAACACTACCCCCAGCACGACCCCCTACAGTGCCCGAACACCACTGCACTGCCCTAAACCCTGAAACACCACCCCCAGCAAGTCCCGCTACACTGCCCGAACACCACAGCCGTAAACACTGAAACACCACCCCTGCACTGCCCGAACACCACTGCATGCTCTAAACCCTGAAACACCACCCCCTGCACAACCCCCTGCACTGCCCGAACACCATTGCTCCTCCCAAAACCCTGAAACACCAGCCCCAGCACAACCCCCTACACTGCCCGTACACCACTGCACTGCAGCAAAGTCTTTAACACCAGCCCCAGCATGACATCCTACAATGCCCGAACACCACTGCACTGCCCTGAACCCTGAAACACCAGCCAGCACGACCCCCTACATTGCCCTAACATGACTGCACTACCCTAAACCCTGAACCACCAGCCCCAACACGACGCCCTACACTGCCCAAACACCACTGCACTGCCCTAAACTCTGAAACACCATCCCCAGCACGACCCTGTACACTGCCCGAACATCACTGCGCTGCTCTAAACCCTGAAACAACAGCCCCAGCGTGACCCCCTACACTGCCCGAACACCACTGCACTGCCCTAAACACTGAAACACCACACCCAGCACGACCACTTACACTGACCCAACACCACTGCACTACCCTATACCTTGAAAAACCATCCCAGCACGACCCCCTACACCGCTCGAACACCACTGCACTGCCCTAAACCCTGAAACACCACCCCCAGCACGACCCCCTGCTCTCGCTGAACACCACTGCTCTGCCCTAAACCCTAAAACACCAGCCCTAGCACGACCCCCTGAACTGCCCGAACACCATTGCTCTGCCCAAAACCCTGAAACACCAGCCCCAGCACAACCCCCTACACTGCCCGTACACCACTGCACTGCAGCAAAGTCTTTAACACCAGCCCCAGCATGACATCCTACAATGCCCGAACACCACTGCACTGCCCTGAACCCTGAAACACCAGCCAGCACGACCCCCTACATTGCCCTAACACCACTACACTACCCTAAACCCTGAACCACCAGCCACAGCATGACAACCTACACTGCCCAAACACCACTGCACTGCCCTAAACTCTGAAACACCATCCCCTGTACGACCCCCTACACTGCCCGAACACAATTGCATTGTCCTAAACCCTGAAACACTAGCCCCAGCACGACCCTGTACACTGCCCGAACACCACTGCGCTGCTCTAAACCCTGAAACAACAGCCCAAGCACGACCCCCTACAGTGCCCGAACACCACTGCATTAACCTAAACACTGAAACACCACACCCAGCACGACCAATTACACTGACCGAACACCACTGTACTACCCTAAGCCTTGAAAAACCACCGCAGCACGACCCCCTACACTGCTCGAACACCACTGCACTGCCCTAAACCTTGAAACACCCCCCCAGCATGACCCCCTACTCTGTCCGAACACCATTGCACTGCCCTAAACCCTGAAACACCAGCCCAAGCACGACCCCCTACACTGCCCAAACTCCACTGCACTGCCCTAAACCCTGAAACACCAGCCCCCGCCCAACCCCTTACACTGCCCGATCACCACTGCACTAGCCTATACCCTAAAATACCACCCCCAGCACGAACCGGTACACTGCCCGAACACCCCTGCACTGCCCTAAAACCTGAAACACTACCCCCAGCACGACCCCCTACTGTGCCCGAACACCACTGCACTGCCCTAAACCCTGAAACACCACCCCCAGCAAGTCCCGCTACACTGCCCGAACACCACAGCCATAAACACTGAAACACCACCCCCTGCACTGCCAGAACACCACTGCATGCTCTAAACCCTGAAACACCACCCCCTGCACGACCCCCTGCACTGCCCGAACACCATTGCTCTGCCCAAAACCCTGAAACACCAGCCCCAGCACAACCCCCTACACTGCCCGTACACCACTGCACTGCAGCAAAGTCTTTAACACCAGCCCCAGCATGACATCCTACAATGCCCGAACACCACTGCACTGCCCTGAACCCTGAATCACCAGCCAGCACGACCCCCTACATTGCCCTAACACCACTGCACTACCCTAAACCCTGAACCACCAGCCCTAACATGACGCCCTACACTGCCCAAACACCACTGCACTGCCCTAAACTCTGAAACACCATCCCCAGCACGACCCTGTACACTGCCCGAACATCACTGCGCTGCTCTAAACCCTGAAACAACAGCCCAAGCGTGACCCCCTACACTGCCCGAACACCACTGCACTGCCCTAAACACTGAAACACCACACCCAGCATGACCACTTACACTGACCGAACACCACTGCACTACCCTATACCTTGAAAAACCACCCCAGCACGACCCCCTACACCGCTCGAACACCACTGCACTGCCCTAAACCCTGAAACACCACCCCCAGCATGATCCCCTGCTCTCGCTGAACACCACTGCTCTGCCCTAAACCCTAAAACACCAGCCCTAGCACGACCCCCTGCACTGCCCGAACACCATTGCTCTGCCCAAAACCCTGAAACACCAGCCCCAGCACAACCCCCTACACTGCCCGTACACCACTGCACTGCAGCAAAGTCTTTAACACCAGCCCCAGCATGACATCCTACAATGCCCGAACACCACTGCACTGCCCTGAACCCTGAAACACCAGCCAGCACGACCCCCTACACTGCCCTAACACCACTACACTACCCTAAACCCTGAACCACCAGCCACAGCATGACGCCCTACACTGCCCAAACACCACTGTACTGCCCTAAACTCTGAAACACCATCCCCAGTACGACCCCCTACACTGCCCGAACACAATTGCACTGTCCTAAACCCTGAAACACCAGCCCCAGCACGACCCTGTACACGGCCCGAACACCACTGCGCTGCTCTAAACCCTGAAACAACAGCCCCAGCACGACCCCCTACACTGCCCGAACACCACTGCATTGCCCTAAACACTGAAACACCACACCCAGCACGAGCACTTACACTGACCGAACACCACTGTACTACCCTAAACCTTGAAAAACCACCCCAGCACGACCCCCTACACTGCTCGAACACCACTGCACTGCCCTAAACCTTGAAACATCCCCCCAGCATGACCCCCTACTCTGTCCGAACACCACTGCACTGCCCTAAACCCTGAAACACCAGCCCAAGCACGACCGCCTACACTGCCCAAACTCCACTGCACTGCCCTAAACCCTGAAACACCAGCCCCCGCACAACCCCTTACACTGCCCGATCACCACTGCACTAGCCTATACCCTAAAATACCACCCCCAGCACGAACCGGTACACTGCCCGAACACCACTGCACTGCCCTAAAACCTGAAACACTACCCCCAGCACGACCCCCTACAGTGCCCGAACACCACTGCACTGCCCTAAACCCTGAAACACCACCCCCAGCAAGTCCCGCTACACTGCCCGAACACCACAGCCATAAACACTGAAACACCACCCCCTGCACTGCCAGAACACCACTGCATGCTCTAAACCCTGAAACACCACCCCCTGCACGACCCCCTGCACTGCCCGAACACCATTGCTCTGCCCAAAACCCTGAAACACCAGCCCCAGCACAACCCCCTACACTGCCCGTACACCACTGCACTGCAGCAAAGTCTTTAACACCAGCCCCAGCATGACATCCTACAATGCCCGAACACCACTGCACTGCCCTGAACCCTGAATCACCAGCCAGCACGACCCCCTACATTGCCCTAACGCCACTGCACTACCCTAAACCCTGAACCACCAGCCCCAACATGACGCCCTACACTGCCCAAACACCACTGCACTGCCCTAAACTCTGAAACACCATCCCCAGCACGACCCTGTACACTGCCCGAACATCACTGCGCTGCTCTAAACCCTGAAACAACAGTCCAAGCGTGACCCCCTACACTGCCCGAACACCACTGCACTGCCCTAAACACTGAAACACCACACCCAGCACGACCACTTACACTGACCGAACACCACTGCACTACCCTATACCTTGAAAAACCACCCCAGCACGACCCCCTACACCGCTCGAACACCACTGCACTGCCCTAAACCCTGAAACACCACCCCCAGCACGACCCCCTGCTCTCGCTGAACACCACTGCTCTGCCCTAAACCCTAAAACACCAGCCCTAGCACGACCCCCTGCACTGCCCGAACACCATTGCTCTGCCCAAAACCCTGAAACACCAGCCCCAGCACAACCCCCTACACTGCCCGTACACCACTGCACTGCAGCAAAATCTTTAACACCAGCCCCAGCATGACATCCTACAATGCCCGAACACCACTGCACTGCCCTGAACCCTGAAACACCAGCCAGCACGACCCCCTACATTGCCCAAACACCACTGCACTGCCCTAAACTCTGAAAAACCATCCCCAGTACGACCCCCTACACTGCCCGAACACAATTGCACTGTCCGAAACCCTGAAACACCAGCCCCAGCACGACCCTGTACACTGCCCGAACACCACTGCACTGCTCTAAACCCTGAAACAACAGCCCCAGCACGACCTCCTACACTGCCTGAACACCACTGCACTGCCCTAAACACTGAAACACCACACCCAGCACGACCACTTACACTGACCGAACACCACTGCACTACCCTAAACCTTGAAAAACCACCCCAGCACAACCCCCTACACTGCTCGAACACAACTGCACTGCCCTAAACCTTGAAACACCCCCCAGCACGACCCCCTACTCTGTCCGAACACCACTGCACTGCCCTAAACCCTGAAACACCAGCCCAAGCACGACCCCCTACACTGCCCAAACTCCACTGCACTGCCCTAAACCCTGAAACACCAGCCCCCGCACAACCCCTTACACTGCCCGAACACCACTGCACTAGCCTAAACCCTGAAATACCACCCCCAGCACGACCCGCTACACTGCCCGAACACCAATGCACTGCCCTAAAACCTGAAACACTACCCCCAGCACGACCCCCTACAGTGCCCGAACACCACTGCACTGCCCTAAACCATGAAACATCACCCCCAGCAAGTCCCTCTACACTGCCCGAACACCACAGCCGTAAACACTGAAACACCACCCCCTGCACTGCCCGAACAACACTGCGCTGCTCTAAACCCTGAAACAACAGCCCCAGCACGACCCCCTACACTGCCCGAGCGCCACTGCACTGCCCTAAACACTGAAACTCCACACCCAGCACTACCACTTACACTGACCGAACACCACTGTACTACCCTAAACCTTGAAAAACCACACCAGCACGACCCCCTACACTGCTCGAACACCACTGCACTGCCCTAAACCTTGAAACACCCCCCCAGCATGACCCCCTACTCTGTCCGAACACCACTGCACTGCCCTAAACCCTGAACCACCAGCCCAAGCACGACCCCCTACACTGCCCACACTCCACTGCACTGCCCTAAACCCTGAAACACCAGCCCCCGCACAACCCCTTACACTGCCCGAACACCACTACACTAGCCTATACCTTGAAATACCACCCCCAGCATGACCCGCTACACTGCCCGAACACCACTGCACTGCCCTAAAACCTGAAACACTACCCCCAGCACGACCCCCTACAGTGCCCGAACACCACTGCACTGCCCTAAACCCTGAAACACCACCCCCAGCAAGTCCCGCTACACTGCCCGAACACCACAGCCATAAACACTGAAACACCACCCCCTGCACTGCCCGAACACCACTGCATGCTCTAAACCCTGAAACACCAGCCACTGCACGACCCCCTGCACTGCCCGAACACCATTGCTCTGCCCAAAACCCTGAAACACCAGCCCCAGCACAACCCCCTACACTGCCCGTACACCACTGCACAGCAGCAAAGTCTTTAACACCAGCCCCAGCATGACATCCTACAATGCCCGAACACCACTGCACTGCCCTGAACCCTGAAACACCAGCCAGCACGACCCCCTACATTGCCCTTACACCACTGCACTACCCTAAACCCTGAACCACCAGCCCCAACATGACGCCCTACACTGCCCAAACACCACTGCACTGCCCTAAACTCAGAAACACCATCCCCAGCACGACCCTGCACACTGCCCGAACACCACTGCGCTGCTCTAAACCCTGAAACAACAGCCCCAGCATGACCCCCTACACTGCCCGAACACCACTGCACTACCCTAAACACTGAAACACCACACCCAGCACGACCACTTACACTGACCGAACACCACTGCACTACCCTATTCTTGAAAAACCACCCCAGCACGACCCCCTACACCGCTCGAACACCACTGCACTGCCCTAAACCCTGAAACACCACCCCCAGCACGACCCCCTGCTCTCGCTGAACACCACTGCTCTGCCCTAAACCCTAAAACACCAGCCCTAGCACGACCCCCTGCACTGCCCAAACACCATTGCTCTGCCCAAAACCCTGAAACACCAGCCCCAGCACAACCCCCTACACTGCCTGTACACCACTGCACTGCAGCAAAGTCTTTAACACCAGCCCCAGCATGACATCCTACAATACCCGAACCCTACTGCACTGCCCTGAACCCTGAAACACCAGCCAGCACGACCCCCTACATTGCCCAAACACCACTGCACTGCCCTAAACTCTGAAAAACCATCCCCAGTACGACCCCCTACACTGCCCGAACACAATTGCACTGTCCTAAACCCTGAAACACCAGCCACAGCACAACCCTGTACACTGCCCGAACACCACTGCGCTGCTCTAAACCCTGAAACAACAGCCCCAGCACGACCTTCTACACTGCCTGAACACCACTGCACTGCCCTAAACACTGAAACACCACACCCAGCACGACCACTTACACTGACCGAACACCACTGCACTACCCTAAACCTTGAAAAACCACCCCAGCACAACCCCCTACACTGCTCGAACACCACTGCACTGCCCTAAACCTTGAAACACCCCCCCAGCACGACCCCCTACTCTGTCCGAACACCACTGCACTGCCCTAAACCCTGAAACACCAGCCCGAGCACGACCCCCTACACTGCCCAAACTCCACTGCACTGCCCTAAACCCTGAAACACCAGCCCCCGCACAACCCCTTACACTGCCCGAACACCACTGCACTAGCCTAAACCCTGAAATACCACCCCCAGCACGACCCGCTACACTGCCCGAACACCACTGCACTGCCCTAAAACCTGAAACACTACCCCCAGCATGACCCCCTACAGTGCCCGAACACCACTGCACTGCCCTAAACCATGAAACATCACCCCCAGCAAGTCCCTCTACACTGCCCGAACACCACAGCCGTAAACACTGAAACACCACCCCCTGCACTGCCCGAACAACACTGCGCTGCTCTAAACCCTGAAACAACAGCCCCAGCACGACCTCCTACACTGCCCGAGCACCACTGCACTGCCCTAAACACTGAAACTCCACACCCAGCACGACCACTTACACTGACCGAACACCACTGTACTACCCTAAACCTTGAAAAACCACACCAGCACGACCCCCTACACTGCTCGAACACCACTGCACTGCCCTAAACCTTGAAACACCCCCACAGCATGACCCCCTACTCTGTCCGAACACCACTGCACTGCCCTAAACCCTGAAACACCAGCCCAAGCACGACCCCCTACACTGCCCAAACTCCACTGCACTGCCCTAAACCCTGAAACACCAGCCCCCGCACAACCCCTTACACTGCCCGAACACCACTACACTAGCCTATACCTTGAAATACCACCCCCAGCATGACCCGCTACACTGCCCGAACACCACTGCACTGCCCTAAAACCTGAAACACTACCCCCAGCACGACCCCCTACAGTGCCCGAACACCACTGCACTGCCCTAAACCCTGAAACACCACCCCCATCAAGTCCCGCTACACTGCCCGAACACCACAGCCATAAACACTGAAACACCACCCCCTGCACTGCCCGAACACCACTGCATGCTCTAAACCCTGAAACACCAGCCCCTGCACGACCCCCTGCACTGCCCGAACACCATTGCTCTGCCCAAAACCCTGAAACACCAGCCCCAGCACAACCCCCTACACTGCCCGTACACCACTGCACACCAGCAAAGTCTTTAACACCAGCCCCAGCATGACATCCTACAATGCCCGAACACCACTGCACTGCCCTGAACCCTGAAAGACCAGCCAGCACGACCCCCTACATTGCCCTAACACCACTGCACTACCCTAAACCCTGAACCACCAGCCCCAACATGACTCCCTACACTGCCCAAACACCACTGCACTGCCCTAAACTCTGAAACACCATCCCCAGCACGACCCTGCACACTGCCCGAACACCACTGCGCTGCTCTAAACCCTGAAACAACAGCCCCAGCATGACCCCCTACACTGCCCGAACACCACTGCACTGCCGTAAACACTGAAACACCACACCCAGCACGACCACTTACACTGACCGAACACCACTGCACTACCCTATACCTTGAAAAACCACCCCAGCACGACCCCCTACACCGCTCGAACACCACTGCACTGCCCTAAACCCTGAAACACCACCCCCAGCACGACCCCCTGCTCTCGCTGAACACCACTGCTCTGCCCTAAACCCTAAAACACCAGCCCTAGCATGACCCCCTGCACTGCCCGAACACCATTGCTCTGCCCAAAACCCTGAAACACCAGCCCCAGCAAAACCCCCTACACTGCCCGTACACCACTGCACTGCAGCAAAGTCTTTAACACCAGCCCCACCATGACATCCTACATTGCCCTAACACCACTGCACTACCCTAAACCCTGAACCACCAGCCCCAGCATGACGCCCTACACTGCCCAAACACCACTGCACTGCCCTAAACTCTGAAAAACCATCCCCAGTACGACCCCCTACACTGCCCGAACACAATTGCACTGTCCTAAACCCTGAAACACCAGCCCCAGCACAACCCCCTACACTGCCCATACACCACTGCACTGTAGCAAAGTCTTTAACACCAGCGCAGCATGACATCCTACAATGCCCAAACACCACTGCACTGCCCTGAACCCTGAAACACCAGCCAGCACGACCCCCTACATTGACCTAACACCACTGCACTACCCTAAACCCTGAACCACCAGCCCCAGCATGACGCCCTACACTGCCCAAACACCACTGCACTGCCCTAAACTCTGAAAAACCATCCCCAGTACGACCCCCTACACTGCCCGAACACAATTGCACTGTACTAAACCCTGAAACACCAGCCCCAGCACGACCCTGTACACTGCCCGAACACCACTGCGCTGCTCTAAACCCTGAAACAACAGCCCCAGCATGACCCCCTACACTGCCGGATCACCACTGCACTGCCCTAAACACTGAAACACCACACCCAGCACGACCACTTACACTGACCAAACACCACTGCACTACCCTAAACCTTGAAAAACCACCCCAGCACGACCCCCTACACTGCTCGAACACCACTGCACTGCCCTAAACCTTGAAACACCCCCCCAGCACGACCCCCTACTCTGTCCGAACACTACTGCACTGCCCTAAACCCTGAAACACCAGCCCAAGCACGACCCCCTACGCTGCCCAAACTCCACTGCAGTGCCCTAAACCCTGAAACACCAGCCCCCGCACAACCCCTTACACTGCCCGAACACCACTGCACTAGCCTAAACCCTGAAATACCACCCCCAGCACGACCTGCTACACTGCCCGAACACCACTGCACTGCCCTAAAACCTGAAACACTACCCCCAGCACGACCCCCTACAGTTCCCGAGCACCACTGCACTGCCCTAAACCCTGAAACACCAGCCCCAGCATGACCCCGTACACTGCCCGAACACCACTGCACTGCGCTAAACACTGAAACACCAGCCCCCGCACGACCCCCTATGCTGCCCGAACACCACTCTTCTGCCCTAAACCCTGAAACACCAGCCCCCGCACGACCCCCTACACTGCCCGAACATCACTGCACTGCCCTAAACCCTGAAACACCAGCACCCGCACGACCCCCCTACACTGCCCGAACACCACTGCACTGTCCAAAACCCTGAAACACCAGCACCCGCATATCCCCCTACACTGCCCAAACACCACTGCACTGCTCTAAACCCTGAAACACCAGTTCCCGCATGACCCCCTACACTGCCCAAACACCACTGCACTGCCCTAATCCCTGAAACACCAGCCCCCGCACGACCCCCTACACTACCCGAACACCAATGCACTGCCATAAACCCTGAAACACCACCCCCGGCACAACCTCCTACACTGCCCGAACACCACTGCTCTGCCCTAAACCTTGAAACACCACCCCCAGCACGACCCCCTATTCTGTCCGAACACCACTGCACTGCCCTAAACCCTTAAAAACCAGTCCCAGCACGACCCCCTACACTGCCCGAACACCACTGCACTGCCCTAAACCCTGAAACACCAGCCCCAGCACGACCCAGTACACTGCCCGAACACCACTGAACTATGCTAAACACTGAAACACCAGCCCCCGCATGACCCCCTATGCTGCCCGAACACCACTCTACTGCTCTGAACCCTGAAACACCAGCCCCCACATGACCCCCTACACTGCCCGAACACCACTGCACTGCCCTAAACCCTGAAACACCTCCCCCACCACGACCACCTACACTACCCGAACACCACTGCACTGCCCTAAACCCTGAAACAACTCCCCCAGCACGACCCCATACTCTGTCCGAACACCACTGCTCTGCCCAAACCCTAAAACACCGGCCTCAGGATGACCCCTCACACTGCCTGAACACTACTGCACTGCCCTAAACACTTTAACACCACCCCCAGCATGACCCCCTACACTGCCCGAACACCACTGCACTGCCCTAAACCCTGAAACACCAGCCAGCATGACCCCCTACACTGCCGGAACACCACTAGACTGCCCTAAACCCTGAAACACCAGCCCCATCACGACCCCCTACACTGCCGAACACCTCTGCCCTAAACCCTGAAAAACCAGCCCCAGCATGACACCCTATACTGCCCAAACACCCCTGCACTGCCCTAAACCCTGAAACACAATGCCCAGCATGACCCCCTACACTGCCCGAACACCACAGCACTGCCTTAAACCCTGAAACACCACCCCCAGCACGACCCCCAACACTGCCCGAACACCACTGCACAGCCCTAATCCCTGAAACAACGACCCCAGCACGACACCCTACTCTGCCCGAACACCACTGCGCTGCTCTAAACCCTGAAACAACAGCCCCAGCACGACCCCCTACACTGCCCGAACACTACTGCATTGCCCTAAACACTGAAACACCACACCCAGCACGACCACTTACACTGACCGAACACCACTGTACTACACTAAACCTTGAAAAACCACCCCAGAATGACCCCCTACACTGCTCGAACACCATTGCACTGCCCTAAACCTTGAAACACCCCCCCAGCATGACCCCCTACTCTGTCCGAACACCACTGCACTGCCCTAAACCCTGAAACACCAGCCAGCATGACCCCCTACACTGCCGGAACACCACTGCACTGCCCTAAACCCTGAAACACCAGCCCCATCACGACCCCCTAAACTGCCGAACACCACTGCACTGCCCTAAACCCTGAAAAACCAGCCCCAGCATGACACCCTATACTGCCCAAACACCCCTGCACTGCCCTAAACCCTGAAACACAATGCCCAGCATGACCCCCTACACTGCCCGAACACCACATCACTGCCTTAAACCCTGAAACACCACGCCCAGCACGACCCCCTACACTGCCCCAACACCACTGCACTGCCCTAATCCCTGAAACAACGACCCCAGCACGACACCCTACTCTGCCCGAACACCACTGCTCTGCCATAAACCCTAAAACACCAGCCTCAGCATGACCCCTTACACTGCCCGAACACCACTGCATGCTCTAAACCCTGAAACACCACCCCCTGCACGACCCCTGCTCTGCCCGAACACCATTGCTCTGCCCAAAACCCTGAAACACCAGCCCCAGCACAACCCCATACACTGCCCATACACCACTGCACTGCAGCAAAGTCTTTAACACCAGCCCCAGCATGACATCCTACAATGCCGGAACACCACTGCACTGCCCTGAACCCTGAAACACCAGCCAGCACGACTCCCTACATTGACCTAACACCACTGCACTACCCTAAACCCTGAACCACCAGCCCCAACATGACGCCCTACACTGCCCAAAAACCACTGCACTGCCCTAAACTCTGAAACACCATCCCCAGCACGACCCTGTACACTGCCCGAACATCACTGCGCTGCTCTAAACCCTGAAACAACAGCCCCAGCGTGACCCCCTCCACTGCCCGAACACCACTGCACTGCCCTAAACACTGAAACACCACACCCAGTACGACCACTTACACTGAACGAACACCACTGCACTACCCTATACCTTGAAAAACCACCCCAGCACGACCCCCTACACCGCTCGAACACCACTGCACTGCCCTAAACCCTGAAACTCCACCCCCCAGCACAACCTCCTACACTGCCCGAACACCACTGCTCTGCCCTAAACCTTGAAACACCACCCCAGCACGACCCCTACTCTGTCCGAACACCACTGCACTGCCCTAAACCCTGAAACACCAGCCCCAGCATGACCCCTTACACTTCCCGAACACCACTGCACTGCCCTAAACCCTGAAACACCACCCCAGCACAACCCCCTACACTGCCCGAACACCACTGCTCTGCCCAAAACCCTGAAACACCAGCCCCCGCACGACCCCCTACACTGCCCGAACATCACTGCACTGCCCTAAACCCTGAAACACCAGCACCCGCACGACCCCCCTACACTGCCCGAACACCAATGCACTGTCCAAAACCCTGAAACACCAGCACCCGCATATCCCCCTACACTGCCCAAACACCACTGCACTGCTCTAAACCCTGAAACACCAGTTCCCGCATGACCCCCTACACTGCCCAAACACCACTGCACTGCCCTAATCCCTGAAACACCAGCCCCCGCATGACCCCCTACACTACCCAAACATCAATGCACTGCCATAAGCCCTGAAACACCAGCCCCCGCATGACCCCCTACACTGCCCGAACACCACTGCACTGCCCTAAACCCTGAAACACCAGCCCCCGCACAATCCCCTACACTGCCCAAACACCACTGCACTGCCCTAAACCCTGAAACACCAGCCCCTGAACTACCCCCTACACTGTCCGAACACCATTGCTCTGCCCTAAACCCTGAAACACCAGCCCCCGGACAACCTCCTACACTCCCCGAACACCACTGCACTGCCCTAAACCCTGAAACACCAGCCCCCGCACAACCCCCTACACTGTCCTAACACCACTGAACTGCCCTAAACCCTGAAACACCACCCCCGGCACAACCTCCTACACTGCCCGAACACCACTGCTCTGCCCTAAACCTTGAAACACCACCCCCAGCACGACCCCCTATTCTGTCCGAACACCACTGCACTGCCCTAAACCCTTAAAAACCAGTCCCAGCACGACCCCCTACACTGCCCGAACACCACTGCACTGCCCTAAACCCTGAAACACCAGCCCCAGCACGACCCCGTACACTGCCCGAACACTACTGCACTATGCTAAACACTGAAACACCAGCCCCCGCACGACCCCCTATGCTGCCCGAACACCACTCTACTGCTCTAAACCCTGAAACACCAGCCCCCACATGACCCCCTACACTGCCCAAACACCACTGCACTGCCCTAAACCCTGAAACACCTCCCCCACCACGACCACCTACACTACCCGAACACCACTGCACTGCCCTAAACCCTGAAACAACTCCCCCAGCACGACCACGTACTCTGTCGGAACACCACTGCTCTGCCCAAACCCTAAAACACCGGCCTCAGGATGACCCCTCACACTGCCTGAACACTACTGCACTGCCCTAAACACTTTAACACCACCCCAGCATGACCCCCTACACTGCCCGAACACCACTGCACTGCCCTAAACCCTGAAACACCAGCCAGCATGACCCCCTACACTGCCTGAACACCACTGCACTGCCCTAAACCCTGAAACACCAGCCCCATCACGACCCCCTACACTGCCGAACACCACTGCACTGCCCTAAACCCTGAAAAACCAGCTCCAGCATGACACCCTATACTGCCCACACTCCCCTGCTCTGCCCTAAACCCTGAAACACAACCCCCAGCATGACCCACTACACTGCCCGAACACCACAGCACTGCCCTAAACCCTGAAACACCACCCCCAGCACGATCCCCTACACTGCCCGAACACCACTGCAGTGCCCTAATCCCTGAAACAACTCCCCCAGCACGACCCCGTACTCTGTCCGAACACCACTGCTCTGCCCAAACCCTAAAACACCGGCCTCAGGATGACCCCTCACACTGCCTGAACACTACTGCACTGCCCTAAACACTTTAACACCACCCCAGCATGACCCCCTACACTGCCCGAACACCACTGCACTGCCCTAAACCCTGAAACACCAGCCAGCATGACCCCCTACACTGCCTGAACACCACTGCACTGCCCTAAACCCTGGAACACCAGCCCCATCACGACCCCCTACACTGCCGAACACCACTGCACTGCCCTAAACCCTGAAAAACCAGCCCCAGCATGACACCCTATACTGCCCAAACACCCCTGCACTGCCCTTAACCCTGAAACACAACCCCCAGCATGACCCACTACACTGCCCGAACACCACAGCACTGCCCTAAACCCTGAAACACCACCCCCAGCACGACCCCCTACACTGCCCGAACACCCCTGCAGTGCCCTAATCCCTGAAACAACAACCCCAGCACGACACCCTACTCTGCCCGAACACGACTGCACTGCCATAAACCCTAAAACACCAGCCTCAGCATGACCCCTTACACTGCCTGAACACCATTGCCCTGCCCTAAAACCTGAAACACTACCACCAGCACGACCCCCTACACTGCCCGAACACCACTGCACTGCCCTAATCCCTGAAACACCAGCCCCAGCATGACCCCCTACACTGCCCGAACACCACTGTACTGCCCTAAACCATGAAACACCACTCCCAGCAATACCCTCTACACTGGCCGAACACCACTGGACTGCCCTAAACCCTGAAACATCACCCCCAGCATGAACCCCTACACTGCCCGAAAACCACTGCACTGCCCTAAACCCTGAAACACCAGCCCCAGCACGACCCCCTAAACTGCCTGAACACCACTGCACTGCCCTAAACGCTGAAACACCACACTCAGCAAGACCCCCTAAACTGCCCGAACACCACTGCCCTAAACCCTGAAAAATCACCCCCACAAGACCCCCTATACTGCCCAATAACCACTGCCCTCAACCCTGAAACACCACCCCAGCAAGACCACCTTCACTGCCCGAACACCACTGCCCTAAAACCTGAAAAATCACACCCACAAGACCCCCTATACTGCCCAATCACCACTGCCCTAAACCCTGAAACACCACCCCAACATGACCCCCTACTCTGCCACAACACCACTGCACTTCCCTAAACTCTGAAAAACCAGCCCAAGCATGACCCCCTACACTGCCTGTACACCACTGCACTGCCCTAAACCATGAAACACCAGCCCCAGCACGACCCTGTACACTGCCCGAACACCACTGCGCTGCTCTAAACCCTGAAACAACAGCCCCAGCACGACCCCCTACACTGCCCGAACACCACTGCATTGCCCTAAACACTGAAACACCACACCCAGCACGACCACTTACACTGACCGAACACCACTGTACTACCCTAAACCTTGAAAAACCACCCCAGAATGACCCCCTACACTGCTCGAACACCACTGCACTGCCCTAAACCTTGAAACACCCCCCCAGCATGACCCCCTACTCTGTCCGAACACCACTGCACTGCCCTAAACCCTGAAACACCAGCCAGCATGACCCCCTACACTGCCGGAACACCACTGCACTGCCCTAAACCCTGAAACACCAGCCCCATCATGACCCCCTACACTGCCGAACACCACTGCACTGCCCTAAACCCTGAAAAACCAGCCCCAGCATGACACTCTATACTGCCCAAACACCCCTGCACTGCTCTAAACCCTGAAACACAATGCCCAGCATTACCCCCTCCACTGCCCGAACACCACAGCACTGCCTTAAACCCTGAAACACCACCCCCAGCACGACCCCCTACACTGCCCGAACACCACTGCACTGCCCTAATCCCTGAAACAACGACCCCAGCACGACACCCTACTCTGCCCGAACACCACTGCTCTGCCATAAACCCTAAAACAC
Source organism: Triturus cristatus (assembly GCF_964204655.1). Taxonomy (NCBI): domain Eukaryota; kingdom Metazoa; phylum Chordata; class Amphibia; order Caudata; family Salamandridae; genus Triturus; species Triturus cristatus. Next base: position 115,949 of record NW_028188273.1, on the reverse strand, counting down.
CAGCCTCAGCATGACCCCTTACACTGCCTGAACACCATTGCACTACCCTAAAACCTGAAACACTACCACCAGCACGACCCCCTACACTGCCCGAACACAACTGCATTGTCCTAAATCCTGAAACACCAGCCCCAGCACGACCCTGTACACTGCCCGAACACCACTGCGCTGCTCTAAACACTGAAACAACAGCCCCAGCACGACCCCCTACACTGCCCGAACACCACTGCATTGCCCTAAACACTGAAACACCACACCCAGCACGACCACTTACACTGACCGAACACCACTGTACTACCCTAAACCTTGAAAAACCACCCCAGAATGACCCCCTACACTGCTCGAACACCACTGCACTGCCTTAAACCTTGAAACACCCCCCCAGCATGACCCCCTACTCTGTCCGAACACCACTGCACTGCCCTAAACCCTGAATCACCACCCCCTGCATGACCCCCTACACTGCCCGAACACCACTGCACTAGCCTATACCCTGAAATACCACCCCCAGCACGAACCAGTACACTGCCCGAACACCACTGCACTGCCCTAAAACCTGAAACACTACCCCCAGCACGACCCCCTACAGTGCCCGAACACCACTGCACTGCCATAAACCCTGAAACACCAGCCTCAGCATGACCCCTTACACTGCCTGAACACCATTGCACTGCCCTAAAACCTGAAACACTACCACCAGCACGACCCCCTACAGTGCCCGAACACCACTGCACTGCCCTAAACCCTGAAACACCACCCCGAGCAAATCCCGCTACACTGCCCGAACACCACAGCCGTAAACACTGAAACACCACCCCCTGCACTGCCCGAACACCACTGCATGCTCTAAACCCTGAAACACCACCCCCTGCACAACCCCTGCACTGCCCGAACACCATTGCTCTGCCCAAAACCCTGAAACACCAGCCCCAGCACAACCCCATACACTGCCCGTACACCACTGCACTGCAGCAAAGTCTTTAACACCAGCCCCAGCATGACATCCTACAATGCCGGAACACCACTGCACTGCCCTGAACCCTGAAACACCAGCCAGCACGACTCCCTACATTGCCCTAACACCACTGCACTACCCTAAACCCTGAACCACCAGCCCCAACATGATGCCCTACACTGCCCAAACACCACTGCACTGCTCCAAACTCTGAAACACCATCCCCAGCACGACCCTGTACACTGCCCGAACATCACTGCGCTGCTTTAAACCCTGAAACAACAGCCCCAGCGTGACCCCCTACACTGCCCGAACACCACTGCACTGCCCTAAACATTGAAAAACCACCCCAGCACGACCCCCTACACCGCTCGAACACCACTGCACTGCCCTAAACCCTGAAACTCCACCCCCAGCACAACCTCCTACACTGCCCGAACACCACTGCTCTGCCCTAAACCTTGAAACACCACCCCCAGCACGACCTCTACTCTGTCCGAACACCACTGCACTGCCCTAAACTCTGAAACACCAGCCCCAGCATGACCCCTTACACTTCCCGAACACCACTGCACTGCCCTAAACCCTGAAACACCACCCCAGCACAACCCCCTACACTGCCCGAACACCACTGCTCTGCCCAAAACCCTAAAACACCAGCCCCAGCACAACCCCCTAAACTGCTCGAACACCACTGCACTGCCCTAAACCCTGAAACGCCATCCCCCAGACAACCCACTACACTCCCCGAACACAACTGCACTGCCCTAAACCCTGAAACACCACTTCCAGCACGACCCCGTACACTGCCCGAACACCACTGCACTGCGCTAAACACTGAAACACCAGCCCCCGCACGACCCCCTACGCTGCTCGAACACCACGCTTCTGCCCTAAACCCTGAAACACCAGCCCCCGCACGACCCCCTACACTGCCCGAACATCACTGCACTGCCCTAAACCCTGAAACACCAGCACCCGCACGACCCCCCTACACTGCCCGAACACCACTGCACTGCCCAAAACCCTGAAACACCAGCACCCGCATATCCCCCTACACTGCCAAAACACCACTGCACTGCTCTAAACCCTGAAACACCAGTTCCCGCATGACCCCCTACACTGCCCAAACACCACTGCACTGCCCTAATCCCTGAAACACCAGCCCCCGCATGACCCCCTACACTACCCAAACACCAATGCACTGCCATAAACCCTGAAACACCAGCCCCCGCATGACCCCCTACACTGCCCGAACACCACTGCACTGCCCTAAACCCTGAAACACCAGCCCCCGCACAATCCCCTACACTGCCCAAACACCACTGCACTGCCCTAAACCCTGAAACACCAGCCCCTGAACTACCCCCTACACTGTCCGAACACCATTGCTCTGCCCTAAACCCTGAAACACCAGCCCCCGGACAACCTCCTACACTCCCCGACACCACTGCACTGCCCTAAACCCTGAAACACCAGCCCCCGCACAACCCCCTACACTGTCCTAACACCACTGAACTCCCCTAAACCCTGAAACACCACCCCCGGCACAACCTCCTACACTGCCCGAACACCACTGCTCTGCCCTAAACCATGAAACACCACCCCCAGCACGACCCCCTATTCTGTCCGAACACCACTGCACTGCCCTAAACCCTTAAAAACCAGTCCCAGCACGACCCCCTACACTGCCCGAACACCACTGCACTGCCCTAAACCCTGAAACACCAGCCCCAGCACGACCCCGTACACTGCCCGAACACCACTGCACTATGCTAAACACTGAAACACCAGCCCCCGCACGACCCCCTATGCTGCCCGAACACCACTCTACTGCTCTAAACCCTGAAACACCAGCCCCCACATGACCCCCTACACTGCCCAAACACCACTGCACTGCCCTAAACCCTGAAACACCTCCCCCACCACGACCACCTACACTACCCGAACACCACTGCACTGCCCTAAACCCTGAAACAACTCCCCCAGCACGACCCCGTACTCTGTCCGAACACCACTGCTCTGCCCAAACCCTAAAACACCGGCCTCAGGATGACCCCTCACACTGCCTGAACACTACTGCACTGCCCTAAACACTTTAACACCACCCCAGCATGACCCCCTGCACTGCCGAACACCACTGCACTGCCCTAAACCCTGAAACACCAGCCAGCATGACCCCCTACACTGCCTGAACACCACTGCACTGCCCTAAACCCTGAAACACCAGCCCCATCACGACCCCCTCCACTGCCGAACACCACTGCACTGCCCTAAACCCTGAAAAACCAGCTCCAGCATGACACCCTATACTGCCCACACACCCCTGCTCTGCCCTAAACCCTGAAACACAACCCCCAGCATGACCCACTACACTGCCCGAACACCACAGTACTGCCCTAAACCCTGAAACACCACCCCCAGCACGACCCCCTACACTGCCCGAACACCACTGCAGTGCCCTAATCCCTGAAACAACTCCCCCAGCACGACCCCGTACTCTGTCCGAACACCACTGCTCTGCCCAAACCCTAAAACACCGGCCTCAGGATGACCCCTCACACTGCCTGAACACTACTGCACTGCCCTAAACACTTTAACACCACCCCAGCATGACCCCCTACACTGCCCGAACACCACTGCACTGCCCTAAACCCTGAAACACCAGCCAGCATGACCCCCTACACTGCCTGAACACCACTGCACTCCCCTAAACCCTGAAACACCAGCCCCATCACGACCCCCTACACTGCCGAACACCACTGCACTGCCCTAAACCCTGAAAAACCAGCCCCAGCATGACACCCTATACTGCCCAAACACCCCTGCACTGCCCTAAACCCTGAAACACAACCCCCAGCATGACCCACTACACTGCCCGAACACCACAGCACTGCCCTAAACCCTGAAACACCACCCCCAGCACGACCCCCTACACTGCCCGAACACCACTGCAGTGCCCTAATCCCTGAAACAACAACCCCAGCACGACACCCTACTCTGCCCGAACACGACTGCACTGCCATAAACCCTAAAACACCAGCCTCAGCATGACCCCTTACACTGCCTGAACACCATTGCACTGCCCTAAAACCTGAAACACTACCACCAGCACGACCCCCTACACTGCCCGAACACCACTGCACTGCCCTAAACCATGAAACACCACTCCCAGCAATACCCTCTACACTGGCCGAACACCACTGGACTGCCCTAAACCCTGAAACATCACCCCCAGCATGAACCCCTACACTGCCCGAAAACCACTGCACTGCCCTAAACCCTGAAACACCAGCCCCAGCACGACCCCCTAAACTGCCTGAACACCACTGCACTGCCCTAAACGCTGAAACACCACACTCAGCAAGACCCCCTAAACTGCCCGAACACCACTGCCCTAAACCCTGAAAAATCACCCCCACAAGACCCCCTATACTGCCCAATAACCACTGCCCTCAACCCTGAAACACCACCCCAGCAAGACCCCCTTCACTGCCCGAACACCACTGCCCTAAAACCTGAAAAATCACACCCACAAGACCCCCTATACTGCCCAATCACCACTGCCCTAAACCCTGAAACACCACCCCAACATGACCCCCTACTCTGCCACAACACCACTGCACTTCCCTAAACTCTGAAACACCAGCCCAAGCATGACCCCCTACACTGCCTGTACACCACTGCACTGCCCTAAACCATGAAACACCAGCCCCAGCACGAACCTCTGCACTGCCTGAACACCCCTGCACTGCCCCACACTCTGAAATACCACCCCCAGCAAGACCCCCTACACTGCCCGAACATCACTGCCCTAAACCCTGAAACATCACCCCCAGCAAGACCCACTACACTGCCCAGTCACCACTGCCCTAAACCCTGAAACACCACCCCCAGCACGACCCCCTACTCTCTCCGAACACCACTGCACTTCCCTAAACCCTGAAACACCACCCCTACACTGACCCAACTCCACTGCACCGCCCTAAACCCTGAAACACCAGCCCCAGCATGACCCCCTACAGTGCCCGAACACCACTGCACTGCCCTAAACCCTGAAACACCAGCCCCAGCAAGACCCTCTACACTGTCCGAACACCACTGCACTGCCCTAAACCCTGAAACACCAGCATGACCCCCTACACTTCCTGAACACCACTGCACTGCCCTAAACCCTGAAACAACAACCCCAGCACGACCCTCTACTCTGCCCGAACACCACTGCTCTGCCCTAAACCTAAAAACACTAGCTTCAGCACGACCCCTTACACTACCCGAACAACACTGCACTACTCTAAACCCTGAATCACCAGCCACAGCACGATCCCTGCACTGCCCGAACACCACTGCACTTCCCTAAACCCTGAAACACCAGCCCCCTTACAACCCCCTACACTGCCCGAACACCACTGTACTGCCCTAAACCCTGAAACAGTAGCCCCAGCACAACCCCCTACACTGCCCGAACACCACTGCACCGCCCTAAACCCTGAAACACCAGCCCCAGCACGACCCATTACACTACCCGAACAAAACTGCACTGCCCTAAACCCTGAAACACCAGCCCCAGCATGACCCCCTACACTGCCCGATCACCACAGCACTGCCCTAAACCCTGAAACACCACCCCCAGCACGACTCCCTACACTGCCCGAACACCAAAGCACTGTCCTAATCCCTGAAACATCACCCCCAGCACAAACCCCTACACTGCCCGAAAACCACTGCACTGCCCTAAACCCTGAAATACGAGCCCCAGCACTTCCCCCTACACTGCCTTAACACCACTGCACTGCCCTAAATGCTGAAACACCACCCTCAGCAAGACCCCCACACTGCCCGAACAGCACTGCCCTAAACCCTGAAAAATCACCCCCACAAGACCCCCTATACTGCCCAATCACCACTGCCCTAAACCTTGAAACACCACCCCCAGCACGACCCCCTACTCTGCCAGAACACCACTGCACTTCCCTAAACTCTGAAACTCTACCCCTACACTTCCCGAACACCACTGCACTGCCCTAAACACTGAATCACCACCCCGCGCAGAACCTCCTACACTGCCCAAACACCACTGCTCTCCTCTAAACCTTGAAACACCCCCCCAGCACGACCCCCTACTCTGTCCGAACTCCACTGCACTGCCCTAAACCCTGAAACACCAGCCCCAGCACGACCCCCTACACTGCCCGAACACCACTGCACTGCCCTAAACCCTGAAACACCAGCCCAAGCACGACCCCCTACACTGCCCAAACTCCACTGCACTGCCCTAAACCCTGAATAACCAGCCCCCGCACAACCCCTTACACTGCCCGATCACCACTGCACTAGCCTATACCCTGAAATACCACCCCCAGCACGAACCGGTACACTGCCCGAACACCACTGCACTGCCCTAAAACCTGAAACACTACCTCCAGCACGACCCCCTACAGTGCCCGAACACCACTGCACTGCCCTAAACCCTGAAACACCACCCCGAGCAAGTCCCGCTACACTGCCCGAACACCACAGCCGTAAACACTGAAACACCACCCCCTGCACTGCCCGAACACCACTGCATGCTCTAAACCCTGAAACACCACCCCCTGCACGACCCCCTGCACTACCCGAACACCATTGCTCTGCCCAAAACCCTGAAACACCAGCCCCAGCACAACCCCCTACACTGCCCGTACACCACTGCACTGCAGCAAAGTCTTTAACACCAGCCCCAGCATGACATCCTACAATGCCGGAACACCACTGCACTGCCCTGAACCCTGAAACACCAGCCAGCACGACTCCCTACATTGCCCTAACACCACTGCACTACCCTAAACCCTGAACCACCAGCCCCAAAATGATGCCCTACACTGCCCAAACACCACTGCACTGCCCTAAACTCTGAAACACCATCCCCACCATGACCCTGTACACTGCCCGAACATCACTGTGCTGCTCTAAACCCTGAAACAACAGCCCCAGCGTGACCCCCTACACTGCCCGAACACCACTGCACTGCCCTAAACACTGAAACACCACACCCAGTACGACCACTTACACTGACCGAACACCACTGCACTACCCTATACCTTGAAAAACCACCCCAGCACGACCCCCTACACCGCTCGAACACCACTGCACTGCCCTAAACCCTGAAACACCACCCCCAGCACAACCTCCTACACTACCCGAACACCACTGCTCTGCCCTAAACCTTGAAACACCACCCCCAGCACGACCTCTACTCTGTCCGAACACCGCTGCACTGCCCTAAACCCTGAAACACCAGCCCCAGCATGACCCCTTACACTTCCCGAACGCCACTGCACTGCCCTAAACCCTGAAACACCGCCCCAGCACAACCCCCTACACTGCCCGAACACCACTGCTCTGCCCAAAACCCTAAAACACCAGCCCCAGCACAACCCCCTAAACTGCCCGAACACCACTGCACTGCCCTAAACCCTGAAACACCAGCCCCAGCACGACCCTCTACACTGCCTGAACACCACTGCACTGCCCTAAACCCTGAAACGCCATCCCCCAGACCACCCACTACACTCCCCGAACACAACCGCACTGCCCTAAACCCTGAAACACCAGCCCCAGCACGACCCCGTACACAGCCCAAACACCACTGCACTGCGCTAAACACTGAAATACCAGCCCCCGCACGACCCCCTACGCTGCCCGAACACCACTCTTCTGCCCTAAACCCTGAAACTCCAGCCCCCGCACGACCCCTACACTGCCCGAACATCACTGTACTGCCCTAAACCCTGAAACACCAGCACCCGCACGACCCCCCCTACACTGCCCGAACACCACTGCACTGCCCAAAACCCTGAAACACCAGCACCCGCATATCCCCCTACACTGCCAAAACACCACTGCATTGCTCTAAACCCTGAAACACCAGTTTCCGCATGACCCCCTACACTGCCCAAACACCACTGCACTGCCCTAATCCCTGAAACACCAGCCCCCGCACGACCCCCTACACTACCCGAACACCAATGCACTGCCATAAACCCTGAAACACCAGCCCCCGCACGACCCCCTACACTGCCCGAACACCACTGCACTGCCCTAAACCCTGAAACACCAGCCCCCGCACAATCCCCTACACTGCCCAAACACCACTGCACTGCCCTAAACCCTGAAACACCAGCCCCTGAACTACCCCCTACACTGTCCGAACACCATTGCTCTGCCCTAAACCCTGAAACACCAGCCCCGGACAACCTCCTACACTCCCCGAACACCACTGCACTACCCTAAACCCTGAAACACCAGCCCCCGCACAACCCCCTACACTGCCCTAACACCACTGAACTGCCCTAAACCCTGAAACACCACCCCCGGCACAACCTCCTACACTGCCCGAACACCACTGCTCTGCCCTAAACCTTGAAACACCACCCCCAGCACGACCCCCTATTCTGTCCGAACACCACTGCACTGCCCTAAACCCTTAAAAACCAGTCCCAGCACGACCCCCTACACTGCCCGAACACCACTGCACTGCCCTAAACCCTGAAACACCAGCCCCAGCACGACCCCGTACACTGCCCGAACACCACTGCACTATGCTAAACACTGAAACACCAGCCCCCGCACTACCCCCTATGCTGCCCGAACACCACTCTACTGCTCTAAACCCTGAAACACCAGCCCCCACATGACCCCCTACACTGCCCGAACACCACTGCACTGCCCTAAACCCTGAAACACCTCCCCCACCACGACCACCTACACTACCCGAACACCACTGCACTGCCCTAAACCCTGAAACAACTCCCCCAGCACGACCCCGTACTCTGTCCGAACACCACTGCTCTGCCCAAACCCTAAAACACCGGCCTCAGGATGACCCCTCACACTGCCTGAACACTACTGCACTGCCCTAAACACTTTAACACCACCCCAGCATGACCCCCTACACTGCCCGAACACCACTGCACTGCCCTAAACCCTGAAACACCAGCCAGCATGACCCCCTACACTGCCTGAACACCACTGCACTGCCCTAAACCCTGAAACACCAGCCCCATCACAACCCCCTACACTGCCGACTACCACTGCACTGCCCTAAACCCTGAAAAACCAGCCCCAGCATGACACCCTATACTGCCCAAACACCCCTGCTCTGCCCTAAACCCTGAAAAACAACCCCCAGCATGACCCACTACACTGCCCAAACACCACAGTACTGCCCTAAACCCTGAAACACCACCCCCAGCACGACCCCCTACACTGCCCGAACACCACTGCAGTGCCCTAATCCCTGAAACAACTCCCCCAGCACGACCCCGTACTCTGTCCGAACACCACTGCTCTGCCCAAACCCTAAAACACCAGCCTCAGCATGACCCCTTACACTGCCTGAAACCCATTGCACTGCCCTAAAACCTGAAACACTACCACCAGCACGACCCCCTACACTGCCCGAATACCACTGCACTGCCCTAAACCCTGAAACACCAGCCCCAGCATGACCCCCTACACTGCCCGAACACCACTGCACTGCCCTAAACCATGAAACACCACTCCCAGCAATACCCTCTACACTGGCCGAACACCACTGGACTGCCCTAAACCCTAAAACATCACCCCCAGCATGAACCCCTACACTGCCCGAAAACCACTGCACTGCCCTAAACCCTGAAACACCAGCCCCAGCACGACCCCCTAAACTGCCTGAACACCACTGCACTGCCCTAAACGCTGAAACACCACACTCAGCAAGACCCCCTAAACTGCCCGAACACCACTGCCCTAAACCCTGAAAAATCACCCCCACAAGACCCCCTATACTGCCCAATAACCACTGCCCTCAACCCTGAAACACCACCCCAGCAAGACCCCTTTCACTGCCCGAACACCACTGCCCTAAAACCTGAAAAATCACACCCACAAGACCCCCTATACTGCCCAATCACCACTGCCCTAAACCCTGAAACACCACCCCAACATGACTCCCTACTCTGCCACAACACCACTGCACTTCCCTAAACTCTGAAACACCAGCCCAAGCATGAACCCCTACACTGCCTGTACACCACTGCACTGCCCTAAACCATGAAACACCAGCCCCAGCACGAACCTCTGCACTGCCTGAACACCCCTGCACTGCCCCAAACTCTGAAATACCACCCCCAGCAAGACCCCCTACACTGCCCGAACATCACTGCCCTAAACCCTGAAACATCACCCCCAGCAAGACCCACTACACTGCCCAGTCACCACTGCCCTAAACCCTGAAACACCACCCCCAGCACGACCCCCTACTCTCTCCGAACACCACTGCACTTCCCTAAACCCTGAAACACCACCCCTACACTGACCCAACTCCACTGCACCGCCCAAAATCCTGCAACACCAGCCCCAGCAAGACCCTCTACACTGTCCGAACACCACTGCACTGCCCTAAACCCTGAAACAACAACCCCAGCACGACCCTCTATTCTGCCCGAACACCACTGCTCTGCCCTAAACCTAAAAACACTAGCCTCAGCACGACCCCTTACACTACCCGAACAACACTGCAGTACTCTAAACCCTGAATCACCAGTCACAACACGATCCCTGCTCTGCCCGAACACCACTGCACTTCCCTAAACCCTGAAACACCAGCCCCCTTACAACCCCCTACACTGCCCGAACACCGCTGCACTGCCCTAAACCCTGAAACAGTAGCCCCAGCACAACCCCCTACACTGCCCGAACACCACTGCACCGCCCTAAACCCTGAAACACCAGCACCAGCACGACCCATTACACTACCCGAACACCACTGCACTGCCCTAAACCCTGAAACACCAGCCCCAGCATGACCCCCTACACAGCCCGAACACCACAGCACTGCCCTAAACCCTGAAACACCACCCCCAGCACAACCCCCTACACTGCCCGAACACCACTGCACTGCCCTAATCCCTGAAACATCACCCCCAGCACGAACCCCTACACTGCCCGAAAACCACTGCACTGCCCTAAACCCTGAAATACCAGCCCCAGCACTTCCCCCTACGCTGCCTTAACACCAATGCACTGCCCTAAACGCTGAAACACCACCCTCAGCAAGACCCCCTACACTGCCCGAACAGCACTGCCCTAAACCCTGAAAAATCACCCCCACAAGACCCCCTATACTGCCCAATCACCACTGCCCTAAACCCTGAAACACCACCCCCAGCACGACCCCCTACTCTGCCAGAACACCACTGCACTTCCCTAAATTCTGAAACTCTACCCCTACACTGCCAGAACACCACTGCACTGCCCTAAACACTGAATCACCACCCCACGCACAACCTCCTACACTGCCCAAACACCACTGCTCTCCTCTAAACCTTGAAACACCCCCCCAGCACGACCCCCTACTCTGTCCGAACTCCACTGCACTGCCCTAAACCCTGAAACACCAGCCCAAGCACGACTCCCTACACTGCCCAAACTCCACTGCACTGCCCTAAACCCTGAAACACCAGCCCCCGCACAACCCCTTACACTGCCCGAACACCACTGGACTAGCCTAAACCCTGAAATACCACCCCCAGCACGACCTGCTACACTGCCCGAACACCACTGCACTGCCCTAAAACCTGAAACACTACCCCCAGCACGACGCCCTACAGTGCCCGAACACCACTGCACTGCCCTAAACCCTGAAACACCACCCCAGGCAAGTCCATCTACACTGCCCGAACACCACAGCCGTAAACACTGAAACACCAACCCCTGCACTGCCCGAACACCACTGCATGCTCTAAACCGTGAAACACCACCCCCTGCACGACCCCCTGCACTGCCCGAACACCATTGCTCTGCCCAAAACCCTGAAACACCAGCCCCAGCACAACCCCCTACACTGCCCGTACACCACTGCACTGCAGCAAAGTCTTTAACACCAGCCCCAGCATGACGCCCTACACTGTCCAAACACCACTGCACTGCCCTAAACTCTGAAACACCATCCCCAGTACGACCCCCTACACTGCCCGAACACAATTGCACTGTCCTAAACCCTGAAACACCAGCCCCAGCACGACCCTGTACACTGCCCGAACACCACTGCGCTGCTCTAAACCCTGAAACAACAGCCCAAGCATGACCCCCTACACTGCCCGAACACCACTGCACTGCCCTAAACACTGAAACACCACACCCAGCACGACCACTTACACTGACCGAACACCACTGCACTACCCTATACCTTGAAAAACCACTCCAGCACAACCCCCTACACTGCTCGAACACCACTGCACTGCCCTAAACCCTGAAACACCACCCCCAGCACGACCCCCTGCTCTCGCTGAACACCACTGCTCTGCCCTAAACCCTAAAACACAAGCCCTAGCACGACCCCCTGCACTGCCCGAACACCATTGCTCTGCCCAAAACCCTGAAACACCAGCCCCAGCACAACCCCCTACACTGCCCGTACACCACTGCACTGCAGCAAAGTCTTTAACACCAGCCCCAGCATGACATCCTACAATGCCCGAACACCACTGCACTGCCCTGAACCCTGAAACACCAGCCAGCACGACCCCCTACATTGCCCTAACACCACTACACTGCCCTAAACACTGAAACACCACACCCAGCACGACCACTTACACTGACCGAACACCACTGCACTACCCTATACCTTGAAAAACCACTCCAGCACAACCCCCTACACTGCTCGAACACCACTGCACTGCCCTAAACCCTGAAACACCAGCCCCAGCACGACCCCCTGCTCTCGCTGAACACCACTGCTCTGCCCTAAACCCTAAAACACAAGCCCTAGCACGACCCCCTGCACTGCCCGAACACCATTGCTCTGCCCAAAACCCTGAAACACCAGCCCCAGCACAACCCCCTACACTGCCCGTACACCACTGCACTGCAGCAAAGTCTTTAACACCAGCCCCAGCATGACATCCTACAATGCCCGAACACCACTGCACTGCCCTGAACCCTGAAACACCAGCCAGCACGACCCCCTACATTGCCCTAACACCACTACACTACCCTAAACCCTGAACCACCAGCCACAGCATGACGCCCTACACTGCCCAAACACCACTGCACTGCCCTAAACTCTGAAACACCATCCCCAGTACGACCCCCTACACTCCCCGAACACAATTGCATTGTCCTAAACCCTGAAACACCAGCCCCAGCACGACTCTGTACACTGCCCGAACACCACTGCGCTGCTCTAAACCCTGAAACAACAGCCGCAGCATGACCCCCTACACTGCCTGAACACCACTGCACTGCCCTAAACACTGAAACACCACACCCAGCACGACCACTTACACTGACCGAACACCACTGCACTGCCCTAAACCTTGAAACACCCTCCCAGCACGACCCCCTACTCTGTCCGAACACCACTGCACTGCCCTAAACCCTGAAACACCAGCCCAAGCACGACCCCCTACAGTGCCCGAGCACCACTGCACTGCCCTAAACCCTGAAACACCACCCCCAGCAAGTCCCTCTACACTGCCCGAACACCACAGCAGTAAACACTGAAACACCACCCCCTGCACTGCCCGAACACCACTGCATGCTCTAAACCCTGAAACACCACCCCCTGCACGACCCCCTGCACTGCCCGAACAGCTTTGCTCTGCCCAAAACCCTAAAACACCAGCCCCAGCACAGCCCCCTACACTGCCCGTACACCACTGCACTGCAGCAAAGTCTTTAACACCAGCCCCAGCATGACATCCTACAATGCCCGAACACCACTGCACTGCCCTGAACCCTGAAACACCAGCCAGCACGACCCCCTACATTGCCCTAACACCACTGCACTACCCTAAACCCTGAACCACCAGCCCCAGCATGACGCCCTACACTGCCCAAACACCACTGCACTGCCCTAAACTCTGAAACACCATCCCCAGTACGACCCCCTACACTGCCCGAACACAATTGCACTGTCCTAAACCCTGAAACACCTGCCCCAGCACGACCCTGTACACTGCCCGGACACCACTGCGCTGCTCTAAACCCTGAAACAACAGCCCCAGCATGACCACTGCACTGCCCTAAACACTGAAACACCACACCCAGCACGACCACTTACACTGACCGAACGCCACTGCACTACCCTATACCTTGAAAAACCACCCCAGCACGACCCCCTACACTGCTCGAACACCACTGCACTGCCCTAAACCCTGAAACACCACCCCAGCACGACCCCCTGCTCTCGCTGAACACCACTGCTCTGCCCTAAACCCTAAAACACCAGTCCTAGCACGACCCCCTGCACTGCCCGAACACCATTGCTCTGCCCAAAACCCTGAAACACCAGCCCCAGCACAACCCCCTACACTGCCCGTACTTCACTGCACTGCAGCAAAGTCTTTAACACCAACCCCAGCATGACATCCTACAATGCCCGAACACCACTGCACTGCCCTGAGCCCTGAAACACCAGCCAGCACGACCCCCTACATTGCCCGAACACCACTGCACTGCCCTAAACACTGAAACACCACACCCAGCACGACCACTTACACTGACCGAACACCACTGCACTACCCTAAACCTTGAAAAACCACCCCAGCACGACCCCCTACACTGCTCAAACACCCCTGCACTGCCCTAAACCCTGAAACACCACCCCCAGCACGACCCCCTGCTCTCACTGAACACTACTGCTCTGCCTTAAACCCTAAAACACCAGCCCTAGCACGACCCCTCACACTGCCCTAAACCCTGAAATACCACCCCAGTATGACACCCTACACTGCCCGAACACCACTGCACTGCTCTGAAACCTAAAACACTACCCCCAGCACGACACCCTACACTGCCCGAACACCAATGCACTGCCCTAAACCCTGAAACACCACCCCCAGCACGACCCCTACACTGCCCGAACACCACTTTACTGCCCTACACCCTGAAACACTATCCCCAGCAAGACTACTACACTGCCCGAACACCACTGCACTGCCCTAAACCATGAAACACCACCCCCAGCAAGACCCCCTACACTGGCTGAACACAACTGCACTGCCCTAAACCCTGTAACACCACACCCAGCACGACCCCCTACACTGCCCGAACACCACTGCAATGCTCTAAACCCCGAAACACCACCCCAGCACGATCCCCTACTCTGCCCGAACACCACTGCACTTCCCTAAACCCTGAAACACAACCCTTACACTGCCCAAACACGACTGCACTGCCCTAAACCCTGAAACACCACCCCCAGCATGACCTCCTACACTGCCCGAACACCACTGCTCTGCCCTAAACCTTGAAACACCCCCCCAGCACGACCCCCTACTCTGTCCGAACACGACTGCACTGCCCTAAGCCATGAAACACCAGCCCCAGCATGACCCCCTACACTGCCCGAATACCACTGCACTGTCCTAAAACCAGAAACACTACCGCCAGTACGACCCCCTACACTGCCCGAACACGACTGCACTGCACTGCCCTAAACCCTGAAATACCACCCCCAGCACGACCCCCTACACTGCCCGAACACCAATGCACTGCCCTAAACCCTGAAACACTACCCCCAGCAAGACTCCCTACACTGCCTGAACACCACTGCACTGCCCTAAACCCTGAAGCACCACCCCCAGCAAGACCCTCTACACTGGCCGAACCCCATTGCACTGCCCTAAACCTTAAAACACACCCTCAGTACGAACCCCTACACTGCCCGAACACCAATGCACTGCCCTAAACCCTGAAACATGACCCCCAGCAAGACTCCCTACACTGCCTGAACACCACTGCACTGCCCTAAACCCTGAAGCACCACCCCCAGCAAGACCCTCTACACTGGCCGAACCCCATTGCACTGCCCTAAACCTTAAAACCCACCCCCAGCACGACCCCCTAGTCTGTCCGAACACCACTGCACTGCCCTACACCCTGAAACACCAGCCCCAGCACGACCCCCTACACTGCCTGAACTCCACTGCACTGCCCTAAACCCTGAAAAACCTACCCCTGCATGACCACTTACACTGCCTGTTAGACCTGGCACCTTGGCGTGAGTCTCCCTTCCACTTTTTGCTGATGTGCCTCATGTGTTTTGTTGGTGTTAACTGCTCAGGGCACTGTGCCACTGCCAATCAGTGCCACAGTGCAAGTGCTCCCTATGAAAAGTCTATACATTGATTGGTTTCCATTTTTGGCTTATTTGGTTTACTATCAGCCCCTAGTAAAGTGCACCAGGAGTGCCAGGGCTTGAAAATACAAATGCTGCTGGTGGGCTTGCAGCACTGGTTGTGCCACCCACAGAAGTGGCCTAGTAAAATGTGTCTAAGGTCTGCCATTGCAGAACCTGCGTGCAGTCTGGTACTGTCATGCTGACTGCGCAAGTGCACCTACTTGCCAGTCCCTAAACCTTCCCTTAACTACATATTAGTCACCCCTATGGTAGGCCCAAGGGCAGGGTGCCTTGTAAGCATTAGGTAGGACATGCCCTGATGTGTGTGGCATGTCCTAATAGTGAATTACAGCCATTTTTGTTTTTCACTATTGAAAGGCTGCCTGCTCTCCATAGGCCAGAATGGGCTGCTGGAATTATTACACTCTATAATCCCAGCGGACTCAGAGAGCATGGTAGAAAGTCAAGTTTAGTATGCCTGAACTCAGAATAATAAAATACTTCTTATAGTAAAGTTTATTTTAATATCCTGTGTTGGTAAATACTACTTTTAGAAAGTTAGTATTTACTTGCCTAACCATTTCAGTCCGCCTCTGCTGTGTGTGTGTGTGCTGCCTAGTTTCAGTGAGGGGCAGGGCTGGGGAATTCCAGGAGACAGGCTGGCTGCCAGGTGGTGGGTAGAGAGATTACACCAGGATGGGTGGGAGGAGTACACCTTGACTCTGAATAGGGCTGTGCTCTGCCACCACAATGCTGGCTCCGCCCCCTGTGGAGCGGCTGATGTCTCTGCCCTGTGCACTGAAAGGAAAGAGCAGAGTCACCACAACAAAGTGCTCCAAAACCGGACTGAGCCAGGCACAGGCCCCCTGGTCACAAAGAACAAAATAAACTGTGTATAAAAGAAGGAGCCCTGCTCCTAAGAAATCAGATCCTGTTGACGCCAAGAAGAAACTCTGCCTGAAGAGAAGGACCTGGGAAAGCTACATGGAGGACTACTGTCTCTAGCCTAAGAGACTGGCCTGTGGTGGGTGCCTTGCTGCAAGGAGAGAGGACGAAAAGACTGAAAGACTTTTTGTTCACTTGTGCATCTGAAACAATCTCAAAGGGCTTGCTTGCCTCCTGAACAGCGCCCCAGGAACAGTGGGCGCTACCCCTCCCTGGAAGAAGGGAACTGCTGCTGGTGAATTCCCCCCTTCAGCGCTGACTCCGGAGACCTGAGTGCGACGGGGACGCTGTCCTGCACTCTGAGAACCTGTGCGTCCTCATCCCGCCGAGCAAAGTGACCTCTGGAAGACTGTGCCGCAGTTAGCACCGTAACGGCATGCCCCGCCTGGCGGGAGCACCGCGAAGTGCTGCCCCCTCGAGCCGGAGCTCGCAACGCAAGAAAGGACCGTCCGGTCCAAGCAATGAGCATCTGTGGCCCCCGAGCCGTAGTACCCACCGTTAAGACCGCCTGCACCTGAGTTCGCCTCTCTTGGATGACACCCTGATGGCAGCGCCTCGCCGCTGGATTCACTTCAAGCCGCTACCCCTCCCTCTTCCGCATCGAGACGGACGTCAAAGTCAAGAGGTGCCCCACAACGCATCGCTGCCCTCTGAGAAGCAGGACCGCACCGCGACATGGGACGCCCCCCCTCTACGACTGCTGAGTCGCCTCGACACCCCAAGAAGAAACAAGGTACTGTGCGCTTACAGAAACCTCAGCGTACCTGTAGCGTACGGCTGTAGCGTAGGCGAACTGTGCGCTTCCAAGATCCAAGCGTACCTGCAGCATATGGCTGCAGCGTAGAGAACTGTGCGCCCTTTTGACCCCCCAGCGTACCAGCAGCGTACGGCGGCCTCACTGAGAACTGTACGCCTCGTCGTAGGCAACCCGTACGGCCCATACTGCCTCGAGATCGTCGGCCCCGTACACCTGCTCACGCGAGAAGCGTGAAGTATCGTGGAGATCGTCCCGAAGAGCGGTACGACACGTACAAAGAGCAGTACGCCGCGTACGAAGAGCGCTACGACGCGCACAGACCCCCAAGAGGTGCAGTCAGCACCCAGCCTTGAATTTAAAAGAACTGTGGCATCCTAAATCGTAACAAGTAACTGGAACCCCTTTCAAAGCCTAAAGACTGTATTTAAAAGCCTGCTTAAGAAATCTATATAAAGAGCTATATTTTTACAAATACCGTATGGTGCCGTATGGTGCCTCTGTGTGGTGGGTTGGTGATTATTGTGGGACATTACAAGTGCTCTAGAGATTAGCCTGACTGCTCGCGCCACACTACCTAGAGGGTGAGCAGGGGTTGTCTGCTGAGAGCAATCCTTTGCCCTGACTTGGAGGAGAGGGTCCCTGCTTGTCGCAAGTGCATACCTGCGCCAACCAGAGACCCCGATTCTAACATTGGTGGCAGCGGTGAGGATTACGGATTTGCATTTGTAGTGTCTGCGCAGTGATTATTAACCATTGCACAGTGAGTACAGTCCAGTAGCTTGAGCCACAGACGTTTAATTTTTGCTTGTCAAGAAAGAAGATCCCTTGTGTTTGGAGTCATGCCTGGCCCAAACAGCATAGAGAAAACAACATCTGAAGCCTCTGAAATAGGAGAGGTAGAATGGGATGAGTCAAAACTGAACAGCTACAAGAAATCCGAACTCAGGTACTTCTGCAGGAAGTTCTAGGTTCCACATGTAGGATGCAGGATCAAACCAGATCTCTACAAGGCGCTGAAAGCCTGGATTGAATCAAGGAATGCACCTGAGGAGGTTGTACCAGTGGAACCAGCGGTTAGCGTTCATAGCTTTGGCAGAGGCCTGTCGCCAGAATAGCTGGCAGACAGACAGGCCACCAGGGATCATGAAATGAAGTTGGCAGAGCTGAAATGAAATGGCCAATTGGAGCTAGAAAACAAGAAGATGGCTCTGGAAGAAAGGACAATTCAGATGGAGCATGAAATGAAAAGGAGGGAGCTAGAGCTAAAAGCCAAAAGTTTGGAAAACCCTCCCTCTGGTGGCAGCGCAACGCCAGTGCAGGTAGAGTCAAGGGTGTACATGCCAAAAGATGTAGTAAAAGAGTATTTTAAGAATGATGACATAGGGCAGTGGTTCAAGGCCTATGAGGTAGCCATGTCCTCCCACCGGGTCCCTGAGAGAGACTGGGGAGCGGGGTTGTGGGGGCGGTTCCTTAGTGAGGGGCGGGACACACTCTTAGATTTGCCCTCTGACGTCTATAACTCTTACCCCCACATGAAGGAAGCTTTAATGACCAGGTATGGGCTAACTCCTGAATTATATAGACAGAGGTTCAGGGTGTGTACCAAGATTGTTGGGAGTACCTATGTGGAGTATGTAACCTTTTTCTGCAGAGCACTGGACGGCTGGGTGAAGGGTAGCA
The DNA here is from genome assembly GCF_964204655.1 of Triturus cristatus. Lineage (NCBI taxonomy): Eukaryota > Metazoa > Chordata > Amphibia > Caudata > Salamandridae > Triturus > Triturus cristatus. Next base: position 96,467 of record NW_028188273.1, on the reverse strand, counting down.
AAGTGAATGATTTCCAAGGTCTCTTTGATTTAATTGCATGGGAGCACTTGTCCCTTAATTGTTTTCCTGAGCTACGCCAACACCTGATTGATAGCAAGCTGAATAACCCTAGGAAGCTTGCCGAGGAGGCGGACCGCTGGGTCAGCACCAGGGTCCACAAGGGTCACGTGGGAGACTCCGCCAAGGGTGGGCAGGGTCCCCAGCAGAAGAGTGGGAGGACAGGGGAAAACAGAAAGGGTTCCCAAAAGGCCCCCAAAGTAATACCCAAGGGAACCAGCAGAAAGGTTCTCAGCCTCCCCCACCCCCGAAGCAGGCAGGGGCCCGACAGTTAAACCTGTTCCCAAGGGGCCCCCACAATGTTATAAATGTGGTGAGATGGGTCACTTTGCCAGTGATCCCAAGTGTCGCCAGTATGTAAAACCAGCACCCACTGGTGATTCACCCAGGCAGGTGGCTACAGTAGCCTTTGGGGAGGAGGTAGAAGTCCAAGGTGGGTGGGACCCCGTTCAGATGACCCTAGTCTCACTAGGAGACAATGAAATGGTCCCTGAAACCTACTTGCCCTCTAACACTAAGAAATATGAGCAAGTGGTGACCGTCAATGGGAGGAAGGTAGAGGCTCTTCGAGACACAGGCGCCAGTATGACTGCAGTCCGGAAGCACCTGGTATCTCAAGAGCAGGTTGTACATGCCTATTGTCGGGCTGTCAATGCTGACAACACAGAGAGTCGTTGTCCAATGGCTCAGGTTCCCTTTGAGTGGGGGGGGTCTCTGGTACTCTGCAAGTCGCTGTGAGAACTACCATGCCTGTAGACTGTCTCCTAGGAAATGATTTGGAGAGCTCCCCTTGGGAAAAGGTGGAGAAGACAGCTCACCTGCGGATGGTGGGTTTACCCGACTGGGCGTGCGTGACCACCCGGTCAATGGCAGCCAGTAGGGGTGTTCAAGAGATCCTGGAGCCTGAGGGAGAGGCCCAGGAACCGGACTTAGGGAGAGGGCGCAGGAGGTGCGGGAAACCGGCCCCTAAAGTTCCCACGGCCCAGGAGGAAGCAGACCTTGAGGGGGATGCCCTGGAGCCTACTGGGGAACAAATAGCTGAACTGGGGGACCTGCCTGAGCTGACCCATTGGTAGCAAGAAGGAAGACCCTCCAGGGAGGAAATCTGCAAGGAACAGCGAGAATGCCCCTCTCTTGTGGGTATGCGGCAGCAGGCTGCAGCCCAGGCCAATGGTGATCAGTCCGTTACACATTTCATTTAGTGGGAGAATGACCTCCTGTATTCGGAGCCTAAGGTTGCGGAACCTGGGTCAGCCCGTGCGCTGGTGGTACCCCAGAAGTTCAGAGCCTTCCTACTGGGGCTGGATCACGATGTGCCATTAGCAGGGCATTTGGGGAGGACAAGACCTATGAGAGGCTTGTCACCCACTTTTATTGGCTTAGAGATTAGCCTGACTGCTCGCGCCACACTACCTAGAGGGTGAGCAGGGGTTGTCTGCTGAGAGCGATCCTTTGCCCTGACTTGGAGGAGAGGGTCCCTGCTTGTCGCAAGTGCATACCTGCGCCAACCAGAGACCCCCGATTCTAACACTGCCCGAACACCACTGCACTGCCCTAAACCCTGAAACACCACCCCCAGCACGACCCCCTACACTGCCCGAACACCACTGCACTGCCCTAAACCCTGAAACACTACACCCAGCACGACCACTTACACTGACCGAACACCACTGCACTACCCTATACCTTGAAAAACCACCCCAGCACGACCCCCTACACCGCTCGAACACCACTGCACTGCCCTAAACCCTGAAACACCACCCCCAGCACGACCCCCTGCTCTCGCTGAACACCACTGCTCTGCCCTAAACCCTAAAACACCAGCCCTAGCACGACCCCCTGCACTGCCCGAACACCATTGCTCTGCCCAAAACCCTGAAACAACAGCCCCAGCACAACCCCCTACACTGCCTGTACACCACTGCACTGCAGCAAAGTCTTTAACACCAGCCCCAGCATGACATCCTACAATGCCCGAACACCACTGCACTGCCCTAAACCCTGAAACACCAGCCCAAGCACGACCCCCTACACTTCCCAAACTCCACTACACTGCCCTAAACCCTGAAACACCAGCCCCCGCACAACCCCTTACACTGCCCGAACACCACTGCACTAGCCTAAACCCTGAAATACCACCCCCAGCACGACCCGCTACACTGCCCGAACACCACTGCACTGCCCTAAAACCTGAAACACTACCCCCAGCACGACCCCCTACAGTGCCCGAGAACCACTGCACTGCCCTAAACCCTGAAACACCACCCCCAGCAAGTCCCTCTACACTGTCCGAACACCACAGCCGTAAACACTGAAACACCACCACCTGCACTGCCCGAACACCACTGCATGCTCTAAACCCTGAAACACCACCCCCTGCACGAACCCCTGCACTGCCCGAACACCATTGCTCTGCCCAAAACCCTAAAACACCAGCCCCAGCACAGCCCCCTACACTGCCCGTACACCACTGCACTGCAGCAAAGTCTTTAACACCAGCCCCAGCATGACATCCTACAATGCCCGAACACCACTGCACTGCCCTGAACCCTGAAACACCAGCCAGCACGACCCCCTACATTGCCCTAACACCACTGCACTACCATAAACTCTGAACCACCAGCCCCAGCATGACGCCCTACACTGCCCAAACACCACTGCACTGCCCTAAACTCTGAAACACCATCCCCAGGATGACCCCCTACACTGCCCGAACACAATTGCACTGTCCTAAACCCTGAAACACCAGCCCCAGCACGACCCTGTACACTGCCCGGACACCACTGCGCTGCTCTAAACCCTGAAACAACAGCCCCAGCATGACCCCTACACTGCCCGAACACCACTGCACTGCCCTAAACACTGAAACACCACACCCAGCACGACCACTTACACTGACCGAACGCCACTGCACTACCCTATACCTTGAAAAACCACCCCAGCACGACCCCCTACACTGCTCGAACACCACTGCACTGCCCTAAACCCTGAAACACCACCCCCAGCACGACCCCCTGCTCTCGCTGAACACCACTGCTCTGCCCTAAACCCTAAAACACCAGTCCTAGCACGACCCCCTGCACTGCCCGAACACCATTGCTCTGCCCAAAAACCCTGAAACACCAGCCCCAGCACAACCCCTACACTGCCCGTACTTCACTGCACTGCAGCAAAGTCTTTAACACCAACCCCAGCATGACATCCTACAATGCCCGAACACCACTGCACTGCCCTGAGCCCTGAAACACAAGCCAGCACAACCCCCTACATTGCCCGAACACCACTGCACTGCCCTAAACACTGAAACACCACACCCAGCACGACCACTTACACTGACCGAACACCACTGCACTACCCTAAACCTTGAAACACCACCCCCAGCACGACCCCCTGCTCTCACTGAACACTACTGCTCTGCCCTAAACCCTAAAACACCAGCCCTAGCACGACCCCTCACACTGCCCGAACACCACTGCACTGCCCTAAACCCTGAAATACCACCCCAGTATGACACCCTACACTGCCCGAACACCACTGCACTGCTCTGAAACCTAAAACACTACCCCCAGCACGACACCCTACACTGCCCGAACACCACTGCACTGCCCTAAACCCTGAAACACCACCCCCAGCATGACCCCTACACTGCCCGAACACCACTGCACTGCCCTAAACCCTGAAACACCACCCCCAGCACGACCCCCTGCTCTCGCTGAACACCACTGCTCTGCCCTAAACCCTAAAACACCAGTCCTAGCACGACCCCCTGCACTGCCCGAACACCATTGCTCTGCCCAAAACCCTGAAACACCAGCCCCAGCACAACCCCTACACTGCCCGTACTTCACTGCACTGCAGCAAAGTCTTTAACACCAACCCCAGCATGACATCCTACAATGCCCGAACACCACTGCACTGCCCTGAGCCCTGAAACACCAGCCAGCACGACCCCCTACATTGCCCGAACACCACTGCACTGCCCTAAACACTGAAACACCACACCCAGCACGACCACTTACATTGCCCGAACACCACTGCACTGCCCTAAACCCTGAAACACCACCCCCAGCACGACCCCCTGCTCTCACTGAACACTACTGCTCTGCCCTAAACCCTAAAACACCAGCCCTAGCACGACCCCTCACACTGCCCGAACACCACTGCACTGCCCTAAACCCTGAAATACCACCCCAGTATGACACCCTACACTGCCCGAACACCACTGCACTGCTCTGAAACCTAAAACACTACCCCCAGCACGACACCCTACACTGCCCGAACACCACTGCACTGCCCTAAACCCTGAAACACCACCCCCAGCACGACCCCTACACTGCCCGAACACCACTTTACTGCCCTACACCCTGAAACACTATCCCCAGCAAGACTACTACACTGCCCGAACACCACTGCACTGCCCTAAACCATGAAACACCACCCCCAGGAAGACCCCCTGCACTGGCTGAACACAACTGCACTGCCCTAAACCCTGTAACACCACACCCAGCACGACCCCCTACACTGCCCGAACACCACTGCAATGCCCTAAACCCCGAAACACAACCCCTACACTGCCCAAACACGACTGCACTGCCCTAAACCCTGAAACACCACCCCCAGCACGACCTCCTACACTGCCCGAACACCACTGCTCTGCCCTAAACCTTGAAACACCCCCCCAGCACGACCCCCTACTCTGTCCGAACACCACTGCACTGCCCTAAGCCATGAAACACCAGCCCCATCATGACCCCCGACACTGCCCGAATACCACTGCACTGTCCTAAAACCAGAAACACTACCGCCAGTACGACCCCTACACTGCCCGAACACCACTGCACTGCCCTAAACCCTGAAATACCACCCCCAGCACGACCCCCTACACTGCCCGAACACCAATGCACTGCCCTAAACCCTGAAACACTACCCCCAGCAAGACTCCCTACACTGCCTGAACACCACTGCACTGCCCTAAACCCTGGAGCACCACCCCCAGCAAGACCCTCTTCACTGGCCGAACCCCATTGCACTGCCCTAAACCTTTAAACCCACCCTCAGTACGAACCCCTACACTGCCCGAACACCACTGCACTGCCCTAAACCCTAAAACACCACCCCCGCACGTCCCCCTACACTGCCCGAACACCACTGCACTGCCCTAAGCCCTAAAACACCACCCCCGGCACGACCTCCTGCACTGCCCGAACACCACTGCTCTGCCCAAAACCTTGAAATACCCCCCCAGCACGACCCCCTAGTCTGTCTGAACACCACTGCACTGCCCTACACCCTGAAACACCAGCCCCAGCACGACCCCCTACACTGCCTGAACTCCACTGCACTGCCCTAAACCCTGAAAAACCTACCCCTGCATGACCACTTACACTGCCTGTTAGACCTGGCACCTTGGCGTGAGTCTCCCTTCCACTTTTTGCTGATGTGCCTCATGTGTTTTGTTGGTGTTAGCTGCTCAGGGCACTGTGCCACTGCCAATCAGTGCCACAGTGCAAGTGCTCCCTATGAGAAGTGTATACATTGATTGGTTTCCATTTTTGGCTTATTTGGTTTACTATCAGCCCCTAGTAAAGTGCACCAGGAGTGCCAGGGCTTGAAAATACAAATGCTGCTGGTGGGCTTGCAGCACTGGTTGTGCCACCCACAGAAGTGGCCTAGTAAAATGTGTCTAAGGTCTGCCATTGCAGAACCTGCGTGCAGTCTGGTACTGTCATGCTGTCTGCGCAAGTGCACCTACTTGCCAGTCCCTAAACTTTCCCTTAACTACATATTAGTCACCCCTATGGTAGGCCCAAGGGCAGGGTGCCTTGTAAGCATTAGGTAGGACATGCCCTGATGTGTGTGGCATGTCCTAATAGTGAATTACAGCCATTTTTGTTTTTCACTATTGAAAGGCTACCTGCTCTCCATAGGCCAGAATGGGCTGCTGGAATTATTACACTCTATAATCCCAGCGGACTCAGAGAGCATGGTAGAAAGTCAAGTTTAGTATGCCTGAACTCAGAATAATAAAATACTTCTTATAGTAAAGTTTATTTTAATATCCTGTGTTGGTAAATACTACTTTTAGAAAGTTAGTATTTACTTGCCTAACCATTTCAGTCCGCCTCTGCTGTGTGAGTGTGTGCTGCCTAGTTTCAGTGAGGGGCAGGGCTGGGGAATTCCAGGAGACAGGCTGGCTGCCAGGTGGTGGGTAGAGAGATTACACCAGGATGGGTGGGAGGAGTACACCTTGACTCTGAATAGGGCTGTGCTCTGCCACCACAATGCTGGCTCCGCCCCCTGTGGAGCGGCTGATGTCTCTGCCATGTGCACTGAAAGGAAAGAGCAGAGTCACCACAACAAAGTGCTCCAAAACCGGACTGAGCCAGGCACAGGCCCCCTGGCCACAAAGAACAAAATAAACTGTGTATAAAAGAAGGAGCCCTGCTCCTAAGAAATCAGATCCTGTTGACGCCAAGAAGAAACTCTGCCTGAAGAGAAGGACCTGGGAAAGCTACATGGAGGACTACTGTCTCTAGCCTAAGAGACTGGCCTGTGGTGGGTGCCTTGCTGCAAGGAGAGAGGACGAAAAGACTGAAAGACTTTTTGTTCACTTGTGCATCTGAAACAATCTTAAAGGGCTTGCTTGCCTCCTGAACTGCGCCCCAGGAACAGTGGGCGCTACCCCTCCCTGGAAGAAGGGAACTGCTGCTGGTGAATTCCCCCCTTCAGCGCTGACTCCGGAGACCTGAGTGCGACGGGGACGCTGTCCTGCACTCTGAGAACCTGTGCGTCCTCATCCCGCCGAGCAAAGTGACCTCTGGACGACTGTGCCGCAGTTAGCACCGTAACGGCCTGCCCCGCCTGGCGGGAGCACCGCGAAGTGCTGCCCCCTCGAGCCGGAGCTCGCAAACGCAAGAACGGACCGTCCGGTCCAAGCAATGAGCATCTGTGGCCCCCGAGCCGTAGTACCCGCCGTTAAGACCGCCTGCACCTGAGTTCGCCTCTCTTGGATGACACCCTGATGGCAGCGCCTCGCCGCTGGATTCACTTCAAGCCGCTACCCCTCCCTCTTCCGCATCACGGCGGACGTCAAAGTCAAGAGGTGCCCCACAACGCATCGCTGCCCTCTGGGAAGCAGGACCGCACCGCGACGTGGGACGCCCCCCCTCTACGACTGCTGAGTCGCTTCGACACCCCAAGAAGAAACAAGGTACTGTGCGCTTACAGAAACCTCAGCGTACCTGTAGCGTACGGCTGTAGCGTAGGCAAACTGTGCGCTTCCAAGATCCAAGCGGACCTGCAGCATACGGCTGCAGCGTAGAGAACTGTGCGCCCTTTTGACCCCCCAGCGTACCAGCAGCGTACGGCGGCCTCACTGAGAACTGTACGCCTCGTCGTAGGCAACCCGTACGGCCCATACTGCCTCGAGATCGTCGGCCCCGTACACCTGCTCACGCGAGAAGCGTGAAGTATCATGGAGATCGTCCCGAAGAGCGGCACGACACGTACAAAGAGCAGTACGCCGCGTACGAAGAGCGCTACGACGCGCACAGACCCCAAAGAGGTGCAGTCAGCACCCAGCCTTGAATTTAAAAGAACTGTGGCATCCTAAATCGTAACAAGTAACTGGAACCCCTTTCAAAGCCTAAAGACTGTATTTAAAAGCCTGCTTAAGAAATCTATATAAAGAGCTATATTTTTACAAAGACCGTATGGTGCCGTATGGTGCCTCTGTGTGGTGGGTTGGTGATTATTGTGGGACATTGCAAGTGCTCTAGAGATTAGCCTGACTGCTCGCGCCACACTACCTAGAGGGTGAGCAGGGGTTGTCTGCTGAGAGCAATCCTTTGCCCTGACTTGGAGGAGAGGGTCCCTGCTTGTCGCAAGTGCATACCTGCGCCAACCAGAGACCCCCGATTCTAACATTGGTGGCAGCGGTGAGGATTACGGATTTGCATTTGTAGTGTCTGCACAGTGATTATTAACCATTGCACAGTGAGTACAGTCCAGTAGCTTGAGCCACAGACGTTTAATTTTTGCTTGTCAAGAAAGAAGAGCCCTTGTGTTTGGAGTCATGCCTGGCCCAAACAGCATAGAGAAAACAACATCTGAAGCCTCTGAAATAGGAGAGGTAGAATGGGATGAGTCAAAACTGAACAGCTACAAGAAATCCGAACTCAGGTACTTCTGCAGGAAGTTCAAGGTTCCACATGTAGGATGCAGGATCAAGCCAGATCTCTACAAGGTGCTGAAAGCCTGGATTGAATCAAGGAATGCACCTGAGGAGGTTGTACCAGTGGAACCAGCGGATAGCGTTCATAGCTTTGGCAGAGGCCTGTCGCCAGAATAGCTGGCAGACAGACAGGCCACCAGGGATCATGAAATGAAGTTGGCAGAGCTGAAATGAAATGGCCAATTGGAGCTAGAAAGCAAGAAGATGGCTCTGGAAGACAGGAAAATTCAGATGGAGCATGAAATGAAAAGGAGGGAGCTAGAGCTAAAAGCCAAAAGTTTGGAAAACCCTCCCTCTGGTGGCAGCGCAACACCAGTGCAGGTAGAGTCAAGGGTGTACATGCCAAAAGATGTAGTAAAAGAGTATTTTAAGAATGATGACATAGGGCAGTGGTTCAAGGCCTATGAGGTAGCCATGTCCTCCCACCGGGTCCCTGAGAGAGATTGGGGAGCGGGGTTGTGGGGGCGGGTTCTTAGTGAGGGGCGGGACACACTCTTAGATTTGCCCTCTGACGTCTATAACTCTTACCCCCACATGAAGGAAGCTTTAATGACCAGGTATGGGCTAACTCCTGAATTATATAGACAGAGGTTCAGGGTGTGTACCAAGATTGTTGGGAGTACCTATGTGGAGTATGTAACCTTTTTCTGCAGAGCACTGGACGGCTGAGTGAAGGGTAGCAAAGTGAATGATTTCCAAGGTCTCTTTGATTTAATTGCATGGGAGCACTTGTCCCTTAATTGTTTTCCTGAGCTACGCCAACACCTGATTGATAGCAAGCTGAATAACCCTAGGAAGCTTGCTGAGGAGGCGGACCGCTGGGTCAGCACCAGGGTCCACAAGGGTCACGTGGGAGACTCCGCCAAGGGTGGGCAGGGTCCCCAGCAGAAGAGTGGGGGGAAAGGGGAAAACAGAAAGGGTTCCCAAAAGGCCCCCAAAGTAATACCCAAGGGAACAAGCAGAAAGGTTCTCAGCCTCCCCCACCCCCGAAGCAGGCAGGGGCCCGACAGTTAAACCTGTTCCCAAGGGGCCCCCACAATGTTATAAATGTGGTGAGATGGGTCACTTTGCCAGTGATCCCAAGTGTCGCCAGAATGTAAAACCAGCACCCACTGGTGATTCACCCAGGCAGGTGGCTACAGTAGCCTTTGGGGAGGAGGTAGAAGTCCAAGGTGGGTGGGACCCCGTTCAGATGACCCTAGTCTCACTAGGAGACAATGAAATGGTCCCTGAAACCTACTTGCCCTCTAACACTAAGAAATATGGGCAAGTGGTGACCGTCAATGGGAGGAAGGTAGAGGCTCTTCGAGACACAGGCGCCAGTATGACTGCAGTCCGGAAGCACCTGGTATCTCAAGAGCAGGTTGTACCCCATGCCTATTGTCGGGCTGTCAATGCTGACAACACAGAGAGTCGTTGTCCAATGGCTCAGGTTCCCTTTGAGTGGGGGGGGGCTCTGGTACTCTGCAAGTCGCTGTGAGAACTACCATGCCTGTAGACTGTCTCCTAGGAAATGATTTGGAGAGCTCCCCTTGGGAAAAGGTGGAGAAGACAGCTCACCTGCGGATGGTGGGTTTACCCGACTGGGCGTGCGTGACCACCCGGTCAATGGCAGCCAGTAGGGGTGTTCAAGAGATCCTGGAGCCTGAGGGAGAGGCCCAGGAACCGGACTTAGGGAAAGGGCGCAGGAGGTGCGGGAAACCGGCCCCTAAAGTTCCCACGGCCCAGGAGGAAGCAGACCTTGAGGGGGATGCCCTGGAGCCTACTGGGGAACAGATAGCCGAACTGGGGGACCTGCCTGAGCTGACCCATTGGCAGCAAGAAGGAGGACCCTCCAGGGAGGAATTCTGCAAGGAACAGCGAGAATGCCCCTCTCTTGTGGGTATGCGGCAGCAGGCTGCAGCCCAGGCCAATGGTGATCAGTCCGTTACACATTTCATTTAGTGGGAGAATGACCTCCTGTATTCGGAGCCTAAGGTTGCGGAACAGTCAGCCCGTGCGCTGGTGGTACCCCAGAAGTTCAGAGCCTTCCTACTGGGGCTGGCTCACGATGTGCCATTAGCAGGGCATTTGGGGAGGACAAGACCTATGAGAGGCTTGTCACCCACTTTTATTGGCTTAGAGATTAGCCTGACTGCTCGTGCCACACTACCTAGAGGGTGAGCAGGGGTTGTCTGCTGAGAGCGATCCTTTGCCCTGACTTGGAGGAGAGGGTCCCTGCTTGTCGCAAGTGCATACCTGCGCCAACCAGAGACCCCCGATTCTAACACTGCCCGAACACCACTGCACTGCCCTAAACCCTGAAACACCACCCCCAGCACGACCCCCTACACTGCCCAAACACCACTGCACTGCCCTAAACCCTGAAGCATTACCCCAGCACCACCCCCTACACTGCCCGAACACCACTGCACAGCCCTAAACCCTGAAACACCACCCCCAGCAAGACCCCCAACACTGCCCAAACACCACAGCCCTAAACACTGAAACACCACCCCCTGCAAGACCCCCTACACTGCCCGAACACCACTGCATGCTCTAAACCCTGAAACACCACCCCCTGCACGACCCCCTGCACTGCCTGAACACCATTGCCCTGCCCAAAACCCTGAAACACCAGCCCCAGCACGACCTCCTACACTGCCCGAACACCACTGCACTGCCCTAAACCTTGAAACACCAGCCCCAGCATGACACCCTACGATGCCGGAACACCACTGCACTGCCCTGAACCCTGAAACACCAGCCAGTATGACCCTCTACATTGCCCGAACACCACTGCACTGCCCTAAACTCTGAAACACCAGCCCCAGCATGACCCCCTACACTGCCCGAACACCACTGCACTGCCCTATACCCTGAAACACCAGCCCCAGCACGACCCCCTACTCTGCCCGAACACCATTGCACTACCCTAAACCCAGAAACACCACCCCCAGCACGACCACCTACACTGCCAGAACACCACTGCACTACCCTAAACCTTGAAACACCACCCTTAGCACGACCCCCTACATTGCCCGAACACCACTGCACTGCCCTAAACCCTGAAATACCAACCCCAGCATGACCCCCTACACTGCCCGAACACCACTGCCCTTAATCCTGAAACACCACTCCCAGCAAGACCCCTATACTGCCCGAACACCACTGCACTGCCCTAAACCCTGAAACACCCCCCCAGCACAACCTTCTACACTGCCCAAACACCACTGCTCTGCCCGAAAACCTGAAAAACCAGCCCCAGCACGATCCCCTACACTGCCCGAACACCACTGCACTGCCCTAAACCCTGAAACACCAGCCCCAGCACAACCCCTACACTGCTCAAACACCACTGCACTGCCCTAAACATTGAAACACCACCCCCAGCACGACCCCTTATACTGCCCAAACACCACTGCCCTGTTCTAAACCCTGAAACAACACCCCCAGGAAGACCCCCTACTCTGCCCGAGCACAACTGCACTGCCCTAAACCCTGAAACACCACCCCCAGCAAGACCCCCTACACTGCCCAAACACCACAGCCCTAAACCCTGAAACACCACCCCCTGCACGACCCCCTACACTGCCCGAACAACATTGCTCTGCCCAAATCCTTGAAACACCAGCCCCAGCATGACCCCCTACAATGCCCGAACACCACTGCACTGCCATAAACCCTGAAACACCAGCCCCAGCATGACACCCTACAATGCCCGAACACCACTGCACTGCCCTAAACCCTGAAACACCAGTCAGCACAACCCCCTACATTGCCCAAACACCACTGCACTGCCCTAAACCCTGAAACACCAGCCCCAGCTTGACCCCCTACACGGCCCGAACACCACTGCACTGCCCTAAAACCTGAAACACTACCCTCAGCACGACCCCCTACACTGCCCGAACACCACTGCACTGACCTAAACCCTGAAACACCAGCCCCCTTACGACCCCCTACACAGCCCGAACACCACTGCACTGCCCTAAACCCTGAAACACCAACACAAGAACGACCCCCTACACTGCCCGAACACCAATGCACTGCCCTAAACCCTGAAACACCAGCCCCAGCACGACCCCTTACACTGCCCGAACACCACTGCACTGCCCTAAACCCTGAAACACCAGCCCCAGCATGACCCCCTACACTGCCCGAACACCACTGCACTGCCCTAAACCCTGAAACACCAGCCCCAGCATGACCCCCTACACTGCCCGAACACCACTGCACTACCCTAATCCCTGAAACAACACCCCCAGCATGACCCCCTACTCTGCCCGAACACCACTGCTCTGCCCTAAACCCTAAAACACCAGCCTCAGCACGACCCCTTACTCTGCCCGAACACCATTGCACTGCCCTAAAACCTGAAACCCTACCGCCAGCACGACCGCCTACACTGCACAAACACCACTGCACTGCCCTAAACCCTGAAACACAACGCCCAGTATGACCCCCTAAACTGCCTGAACACCGCTGCACTGCCCTAAACCCTGAAACACTACCCCCAGCAAGACTCCCTACACTGTCCGAACACCACTGCACTGCCCTAAACCCTGAAACACCACTCCCAGCAAGACCCTCTAACCTGGCCAAACACCACTGCACTGCCCTAAACCCTGAAACACCACCCCCAGCAAGACCCCCTACACTGCCCGAACACCACTGCCCTAAACCCTGAAAAATCACCCCCACAAGACCCCCTATACTGCCCAATCACCACTGCCCTAAATCCTGAAACTCCACCCCCAGCACGACCTTCTACTCTGCCAGAACACCACTGCACTTCCCTAAACCTTGAAACACCAGCCCCAGCATGACACCCTACAATGCCGGAACACCACTGCACTGCCCTGAACCCTGAAACACCAGCCAGTATGACCCTCTACATTGCCCGAACACCACTGCACTGCCCTAAACTCTGAAACACCAGCCCCAGCATGACCCCCTACACTGCCCGAACACCACTGCACTGCCCTATACCCTGAAACACCAGCCCCAGCACGACCCCCAACTCTGCCCGAACACCATTGCACTGCCCTAAACCCAGAAACACCACCCCCAGCACGACCACCTACAGTGTCAGAACACCACTGCACTACCCTAAACCTTGAAACACCACCCTTAGCACGACCCCCTACATTGCCCGAACACCACTGCACTGCCCTAAACCCTGAAATACCAACCCCAGCATGACCCCCTACACTGCCCGAACACCACTGCCCTTAATCCTGAAACACCACTCCCAGCAAGACCCCTATACTGCCCGAACACCACTGCACTGCCCGAAACCCTGAAACACCCCCCCAGCACAACCTTCTACACTGCCCAAACACCACTGCTCTGCCCGAAAACCTGAAAAACCAGCCCCAGCACGATCCCCTACACTGCCCGAACACCACTGCACTGCCCTAAACCCTGAAACACCAGCCCCAGCACAACCCCTACACTGCTCAAACACCACTGCACTGCCCTAAACATTGAAACACCACCCCCAGCACGACCCCTTATACTGCCCAAACACCACTGCCCTGTTCTAAACCCTGAAACAAAACCCCCAGGAAGACCCCCTACTCTGCCCGAGCACAACTGCACTGCCCTAAACCCTGAAACACCACCCCCAGCACGACCCCCTACACTGCCCAAACACCACAGCCCTAAACCCTGAAACACCACCCCCTGCACGACCCCCTACACTGCCCGAACAACATTGCTCTGCCCAAATCCTTGAAACACCAGCCCCAGCATGACCCCCTACAATGCCCGAACACCACTGCACTGCCATAAACCCTGAAACACCAGCCCCAGCATGACACCCTACAATGCCCGAACACCACTGCACTGCCCTAAACCCTGAAACACCAGTCAGCACAACCCCCTACATTGCCCAAACACCACTGCTCTGCCCTAAACCCTAAAATACCAGCCTCAGCACGACCCCTTACTCTGCCCGAACACCATTGCACTGCCCTAAAACCTGAAACCCTACCGCCAGCACGACCGCCTACACTGCACAAACACCACTGCACTGCCCTAAACCCTGAAACACAACGCTCAGTATGACCCCCTAAACTGCCTGAACACCGCTGCACTGCCCTAAACCCTGAAACACTACCCCCAGCAAGACTCCCTACACTGTCCGAACACCACTGCACTGCCCTAAACCCTGAAACACCACTCCCAGCAAGACCCTCTAACCTGGCCAAACACCACTGCACTGCCCTAAACCCTGAAACACCACCCCCAGCAAGACCCCCTACACTGCCCGAACACCACTGCCCTAAACCCTGAAAAATCACCCCCACAAGACCCCCTATACTGCCCAATCACCACTGCCCTAAATCCTGAAACTCCACCCCCAGCACAACCTTCTACTCTGCCAGAACACCACTGCACTTCCCTAAACTCGGAAACACCACCACTACACTGCCTGAACACCACTGCACTGCCCTAAACCCTGAAACACAAGCCCCTCACGACCCCTTACACTGCCCGAACACCACTGCACTACCCTAAACCCTGAAAAACCACCCCCAGCTCGATTCGCTACACTACCCGAACACCACTGCACTGCCCTAAAACCTGAAACACTACCACCAGCACGGCCCCCTACACTCCCCGAACACCACTGCACTGCCCTAATCCCTGAAACACCACCCCCTGTAAGACCCCCTACACTGCCCGAACACAACAGCCCTAAAACTGAAACACCACCCCTGCACTGCCCGAACACCACTGCATGCTCTAAACCCTGAAACACCACCCCCTGCACGACCCCCTGCACTACCCGAATACAATTGCTCTGCCCAAAACCCTGAAACACAAGCCCCAGCACGACCCCCTACACTGCCCAAACACTACTGCACTAACCTAAACCCTGAAACAACACCCCCAGCATGACCACTACTCTGCCCGAACACCACTGCTCTGCCCTAAACCTTAAAACACCAGCCTCAGCATGACCCCTTACACTGCCCGAACACCATTGCACTGCCCTAAAACCTGAAACACTACCGCCAGCACGACCCCCTGCACTGCCCGAACACCACTGCACTGCCCTAAACCCTGAAACACAACCCCCAGCACGACCCCCTACACTGCCTGAACACCACTGCACTTCCCTAAACCCTGAAACACTACCCCCAGCAAGACTCCCTACACTGCCCGAACCCCACTGTACTGCCCTAAGCCCTGAAACACCACTCCCAGCAAAACCCTCTACAATGGCCGAGCACCACTAAACTGCCCTAAACCCTGAAACATCACCCCCAGCACGAACCCCTACACTGCCCAAACACCACTGCACTGCCCTAAACCCTGAAACACCAGCCCCAGCATGACCCCCTACACTGCCTGAACACCACTGCACTCTCCTAAACCCTGAAACACCACCCCCAGCAAGACCCCTACACTGCCCGAACACCACTGCCCTAAACCCTGAAAAATCCCCCCCACAAGAAACCCTATACTGCCCAATCACCACTGCCCTAAACCCTGAAACACCACCCCAGCACGACCCCCAACTCTGCCAGAACACCACTGCACTTCCCTAAACTCTGAAACACCAGCCCAAGCACGACCCCCTACACTGCCCGTACACCACTGCACTGCCCTAAACCTTGAAACACCAGCCCCAGTACGACTCCCTACACTGCCCGAACACCACAGCCCTAAAACTGAAACACCACCCCTGCACTGCCCGAACACAATTTCTCTGCCCAAAACCCTGAAACACCAGCCTCAGCACGACCCCTTACACTGCCCAAACACCACTGCACTGCCCTAATCCCTGAAACAAAACCCCCAGCAGGACCCCTACTCTGCCCGAACACCACTGCTCTGCCCTAAACCTTAAAACACCAGTCTCAGAACGACCCCATACACTGCCCGAACACCATTGCACTGCCCTAAAACCTGAAACACTACCGCCAGCATGACCCCCTACACTGCCCGAACACCACTGCACTGCCCTAAACCCTGAAACTCAACTCGCAGCACGACCCCCTACACTGCATGAACAACACTGCACTGCCCTAAACCCTGAAACACTACCCCCAGCAAGGCTCCCTACACTGCCCGAACACGACTGCACTGCCCTAAACCCTGAAACACCACTCCCAGCAAGACCCTCTACACTGGCCGAGCACCACTGCACTGCCCTAAACCCTGAAACACCACCCCCTGCATGAACCCCTACACTGCCCGAACACCACTGGACTGCCCTAAACCCTGAAACACCAGCCCCAGCACGACCCCTTATACCACCTGAACACCACTGCACTGCCCTAAACCCTGAAACACCACCCCCAGCAAGACCCCCTACACTGCCCGAACACCACTGCCCTAAACCCTGAAAAATCACCCCCACAAGAAACCCTATACTGCCCAATCACCACTGCCCTAAACCCTGAAACACCACCCCAGCACGACCCCCTACTCTGCCAGAACACCCCTGCACTTCCCTAAACTCTGAAACACCAGCCCAAGCACGACCCCCTACACTGCCCGTACACCACTGCACTGCCCTAAACCTTGAAACACCAGCTCCAGTACGACCCCCTGCACTACCTAAACACCACTGCACTGCCCTAAACTCTGAAACACCACCCCCAGCAAGACACCCTACATTGCCCGAACATCACTGCCCTAAACCCTGAAACATCACCCCCAGCAAGACCCACTACACTGCCCAATCACCACTGCCCTAAACCATGAAACACCACCCCCGGCACGACCCCCTACTCTGTCCGAACACCACTGAACTTCCCTAAACCCTGAAACACCACCCCGACACTGACCCAACTCCACTGCACTGCCCTAAACCCTGAAACACCAGCCCCAGCACGACCCCCTACACTGCCCGAAAACCACTGCACTGCCCTAAACCCTGAAACACCAGCCCCAGCACGAACCCCTACACTGCCCGAACACCACTGCACTGCCCTAAACCCTGAAACACCAGCCCCAGCATGACTCTCTACACTGCCCGAACACCACTGCACTGCCCTAAACCCTGAAACAACAACCCCAGCATGACCCCCTACTCTGCCCGCACACCACTGCTCTGCCCTAAACCCTAAAACACCAGCCTCAGTTTGACCCCTTACACTACCTGAACACCACTGCACTGCCCTAAACCCTGAAACACCAGCCCCCCGCACGACCCCCTACACTGCCCGATCACCACTGCACTACTCTAAACCCTGGAACACCAGCAACAGCCCGATCCCTGCACTGCCCGAACACCACTGCACATCCCTAAACCCTGAAACACCAGCCCCCTTACGACCCCCTACACTGCCCGAACACCACTGCATTGCCCTTAACCCTGAAACAGTAGCCCCAGCACAACCCCCTACACTGCCCAAACACTACTGCACTGCCCTAAACCTTGAAACACCAGCCCCTCACGACCCCTTACACTGCCCGAACACCACTGCACTACCCTATACCCTGAAAAACCACCCCCAGCTCGATCCGCTACACTACCCGAACACCACTGCACTGCCCTAAAACCTGAAACACTACCACCAGCACGGCCCCCTACACTCCCCGAACACCACTGCACTGCCCTAATCCCTGAAACACCACACCCTGTAAGACCCCCTACACTGCCCGAACACCACAGCCCTAAAACTGAAACACCACCCCTGCACTGCCCGAACACCACTGCATGCTCTAAACCCTGAAAATCCACCCCCTGCACGAACCCCTGCACTACCTGAATACAATTGCTCTGCCCAAAACCCTGAAACACAAGCCCCAGCACGACCGCCTACACTGCCCAAACACCACTGCACTAACCTAAACCCTGAAACACCACCCCCAGCACGACCTCCTACACTGCCCGAACACCACTGCACTTCCCTAATCACTGAATCAACACCCCCAGCATGACCCCTACTCTGCCCGAACACCACTGCTCTGCCCTAAACCTTAAAACACCAGCCTCAGCACGACCCCTTACACTGCCCGAACACCATTGCACTGCCCTAAAACCTGAAACACTACTGCCAACACGACCCCCTGCACTGCCCGAACACCACTGCACTGCCCTAAACCCTGAAACACAACCCCCAGCACGACCCCCTACACTGCCTGAACACCACTGCACTTCCCTAAACCCTGAAACACTACCCCCAGCAAGACTCCCTACACTGCCCGAACCCCACTGTACTGCCCTAAACCCTGAAACACCACTCCCAGCAAAACCCTCTACAATGGCCGAGCACCACTAAACTGCCCTAAACCCTGAAACACCACCCCCAGCACGAACCCCTACACTGCCCAAACACCACTGCACTGCCCTAAACCCTGAAACACCAGCCCCAGCATGACCCCCTACACTGCCTGAACACCACTGCACTCTCCTAAACCCTGAAACACCACCCCCAGCAAGACCCCTACACTGCCCGAACACCACTGCCCTAAACCCTGAAAAATCACCCCCACAATAAACCCTCTACTGCCCAATCACCACTGCCCTAAACCCTGAAACACCACCCCAGCACGACCCCCTACTCTGCCAGAACATCACTGCACTTCCCTAAACTCTGAAACACCAGCCCAAGCACGACCCCCTACACTGCCCGTACACCACTGCACTGCCCTAATCCTTGAAACACCACCCCCAGTACGACCCCCTACACTGCCCGAACACCACAGCCCTAAAACTGAAACACCACCCCTGCACTGCCCGAACACAATTGCTCTGCCCAAAACCCTGAAACACCAGCCTCAGCACGACCCCTTACACTGCCCAAACACCACTGCACTGCCCTAATCCCTGAAACAACACCCCCAGCAGGACCCCTACTCTGCCCGAACACCACTGCTCTGCCCTAAACCTTAAAACACGAGTCTCAGAACGACCCCTTACACTGCCCGAACACCATTGCACTGCCCTAAAACCTGAAACACTACCGCCAGCATGACCCCCTACACTGCCCGAACACCACTGCACTGCCCTAAACCCTGAAACTCAACTCGCAGCACGACCCCCTACACTGCATGAACAACACTGCACTGCCCTAAACCCTGAAACACTACCCCCAGCAAGGCTCCCTACACTGCCCGAACACGACTGCACTGCACTAAACCCTGAAACACCACTCCCAGCAAGACCCTCTACACTGGCCGAGCACCACTGCACTGCCCTAAACCCTAAAACACCACCCCCAGCACGAACCCCTACACTGCCCGAACACCACTGGACTGCCCTAAACCCTGAAACACCAGCCCCAGCACGACCCCCTACACCACCTGAACACCACTGCACAGCCCTAAACCCTGAAACACCACCCCCAGCAAGACCCCCTACACTGCCCGAACACCACTGCCCTAAACCCTGAAAAATCACCCCCACAAGAAACCCTATACTGCCCAATCACCACTGCCCTAAACCCTGAAACACCACCCCAGCACGACCCCCGACTCTGCCAGAACACCACTGCACTTCCCTAAACTCTGAAACACCAGCCCAAGCACGACCCCCTACACTGCCCGTACACCACTGCACTGCCCTAAACCTTGAAACACCAGCCCCAGTACGACCCCCTGCACTGCCTAAACACCACTGCACTGTCCTAAACCCTGAAACAACAACCCCAGCACGACCCCCTACTCTGCCCGCACACCACTGCTCTGCCCTAAACCCTAAAACACCAGCCTCAGTTTGACCCCTTACACTACCTGAACACCACTGCACTGCCCTAAACCCTGAAACACCAGCCCCCCGCACGACCCCCTACACTGCCCGATCACCACTGCACTACTCTAAACCCTGGAACACCAGCAACAGCCCGATCCCTGCACTGCCCGAACACCACTGCACATCCCTAAACCCTGAAACACCAGCCCCCTTACGACCCCCTACACTGCCCGAACACCACTGCACTGCCCTTAACCCTGAAACAGTAGCCCCAGCACAACCCCCTACACTGCCCAAACACTACTGCACTGCCCTAAACCTTGAAACACCACCCCCAGCACGACCCCTACTCTGTCCGAACACCACTGCACTGCCCTAAACCCTGAAACACCAGCCCCAGCATGACCCCCTACAGTGCCCGAACACCACTGCACTGCCCTAATCCCTGAAACAACAACCCCAACACGACACCCTTCTCTGCCCGAACACCACTGCTCTGCCCTAAACCCTAAAATACCAGCCTCAGCACGACCCCTTACACTGCCTGAACACCATTGCACTGCCCTAAAACCTGAAACACTACCGCCAGCACGACCCCCTACACTGCCCGAACACCAAAGCACTGCCCTAAATCCTGAAACACCAGCACTAGCATGACACCCTACACTGCCCGAACACCACTGTACTGCCCTAAACCATGAAACACCACTCCCGGCATCACCCTCTACACTGGCCGAACACCACTGCACTGCCCTAAACCCTGAAACACCACCCCCAGCACGAACTCCTACACTGCCTGAACACCACTGCACTGCCCTAAACCCTGAAACACCAGCCTCAGCACGACCCCCTACACTGCCTGAACACCACTGCACTGCCCTAAACCCTGAAACACCACCCTCAGCAAGACCCCCTACACTGCCCGAACACCACTGCCCTAAACCCTGAAAAATCACCCCCACAAGACCCCCTATACTGCCCAATCACCACTGCCCTAAACCCTGAAACACCACCCCGAGCACGACCCCCTACTCTGCCAGAACACCACTGCACTTCCCTAAACTCTGAAACACCACCCCTACACTGCCCGAAAACCACTGCATTGCCCTAAACACTGAAACACCACCCCGGGCACAACCTCCTACACTGCCCAAACACCACTGCTCTGCCCTAAACCCTGAAACACCAGCCCCCGCACAACCCCTTACACTACCCGAACACCACTGCACTGCCCTAACTCTGAAACACCACCCCCAGCACGACCCGCTACACTGCCCGAACACCACTGCACTTCCCTAAAACCTGAAACACTACCCCCAGCACGACCCCCTACACTGCCTGAACACCACTGCACTGCCCTAAACCCTGAAACACCACCCCCAGCAAGACCCCCTACACTGTCCGAACACCACCGCCGTAAACATTGAAACACCACCCCCTGCACTGCCCGAACACCACTGCATGCTCTAAACCCTGAAACACCACCCCCTGCACGACCCCCTGCACTGCCCGAACACCATTGCTCTGCCCAAAACCCTGAAACACCAGCCCCAGCACAAGCCCCTAATCTGCCCGTACACCACTGCACTGCTCTAAACTCTTTAACACCAGCCCCAGCATGACATCCTACAATGCCCGAACACCACTGCACTGCCCTAAACCCTGAAACACCAGCCCAAGCACGACCCCTACACTGCTCAAACTCCTCTGCACTGCCCTAAACCCTGAAACACCAGCCCCCACACAACCTCTTACAGTGCCCGAACACCACTGCACTTCCCTAAACCCTGAAACAAGACCCCCACCACGACCCGCTACACTTCCCGAACACCACTGCACTGCGCTACAACCTGAAACACCAGCCCCAGCATGACCCCCTACACTGCCTGAACACCACTGCACTGCCCTAAACCCTGAAACACCACCCTCAGCAAGACCCCCTACACTGCCCGAACACCACTGCCCTAAACCCTGAAAAATCACCCCCACGAGACCCCCTATACTGCCCAATCACCACTGCCCTAAACCCTGAAACACCACCCCGAGCACGACCCCCTACACTGCCCGTGCACCACTGCACTGCCCTAAACCTTGAAACACCAGCCCCAGTACGACCCCCTGCACTGCCTAAACACCACTGCACTGCCCTAAACTCTGAAACACCACCCCCAGCAAGACCCCCTACATTGCCCGAACATCACTGCCCTAAACCCTGAAACATCACCCCCAGCAAGACCCTCTACACTGCCCAATCACCACTGCCCTAAACCATGAAACACCACCCCCGGCACGACCCCCTACTCTGTCCGAACACCACTGCACTTCCCTAAACCCTGAAACACCACCCCGACACTTACCCAACTCCACTGAACTGCCCTAAACCCTGAAACACCAGCCCCAGCACGACCCCCTACACTGCCCGAAAAACAATGCACTGCCCTAAACCCTGAAACACCAGCCCCAGCACGAACCCCTACACTGCCCGAACACCACTGCACTGCCCTAAACCCTGAAACAACAACCCCAGCACGACCCCCTACTCTGCCCGCACACCACAGCTCTGCCCTAAACCCTAAAACACCAGCCTCAGTTTGACCCCTTACACTACCTGAACACCACTGCACTGCCCTAAACCCTGAAACACCAGCCCCCCGCACGACCCCGTACACTGCCCGATCACCACTGCACTACTCTAAACCCTGGAACACCAGCAACAGCCCGATCCCTGCACTGCCCGAACACCACTGCACATCCCTAAACCCTGAAACACCAGCCCCCTTACGACCCCCTAAACTGCCCGAACACCACTGCACTGCCCTTAACCCTGAAACAGTAGCCCCAGCACAACCCCCTACATTGCCCAAACACTACTGCACTGCCCTAAACCTTGAAACACCACCCCCAGCACGACCCCTACTCTGTCCGTACACCACTGCACTGCCCTAAACCCTGAAACACCAGCCCCAGCATGACCCCCTACACTGCCCGAACACCACTGCACTGCCCTACTCCCTGAAACAACAACCCCAACACAACACCCTACTCTGCACGAACACCACTGCTCTGCCCTAAACCCTAAAATACCAGCCTCAGCACGACCCCTTACACTGCCTGAACACCATTGCACTGCCCTAAAACCTGAAACACTACCACCAGCACGACCCCCTACACTGCCCGAACAACAAAGCACTGCCCTAAACCCTGAAACACCAGCACTAGCATGACACCCTACACTGCCCGAACACCACTGTACTGCCCTAAACCATGAAACACCACTCCCGGCATCACCCTCTACACTGGCCGAACACCACTGCACTGCCCTAAACCCTGAAACACCACCCCCAGCACGAACCCCTACACTGCCTGAACACCACTGCACTGCCCTAAACCCTGAAACACCAGCCCCAGCACGACCCCCTACACTGCCTGAACACCACTGCACTGCCCTAAACCCTGAAACACCACCCTCAGCAAGACCCCCTACACTGCCCGAACACCACTGCCCTAAACCCTGAAAAATCACCCCCACAAGACCCCCTACTCTGCCAGAACACCACTGCACTTCCCTAAACTCTGAAACACCACCCCTACACTGCCCGAAAACCACTGCATTGCCCTAAACACTGAAACACCACCCCGGGCACAACCTCCTACACTGAACAAACACCACTGCTCTGCCCTAAACCCTGAAACACCAGCCCCCGCACAACCCCTTACACTGCCCGAACACCACTGCACTGCCCTAAACCCTGAAACACCACCCCCAGCACGACCCACTACACTGCCCGAACACCACTGCACTGCCCTAAAACCTGAAACACTACCCCCAGCACGACCCCCTACACTGCCCGAACACCACTGCACTGCCCTAAACCCTGAAACACCACCCCCAGCAAGACCCCCTACACTGTCCGAACACCACAGCCGTAAACATTGAAACACCACCCCCTGCACTGCCCGAACACCACTGCATGCTCTAAACCCTGAAACACCACCCCCTGCACGACCCCCTGCACTGCCCGAACACCATTGCTCTGCCCAAAACCCTGAAACACCAGCCCCAGCACAAGCCCCTAATCTGCCCGTACACCACTGCACTGCTCTAAACTCTTTAACACCAGCCCCAGCATGACATACTACAATGCCCGAACACCACTGCACTGCCCTACTCCCTGAAACAAAAGCCCAAGCACGACCCCTACACTGCCCAAACTCCACTGCACTGCCCTAAACCCTGAAACACCAGCCCCCACACAACCCCTTACAGTGCCCGAACACCATTGCACTTCCCTAAACCCTGAAACACCACCCCCAACACAACCCCCTACACTGCCCGAACACCACTGCACTGCCCTAAACCCTGAAACACCAGCCCCAGCAAGACCCCCTACACTGACCGAACACCACAGCCGTAAACACTGAAACACCACCCCCTGCACTGCCCGAACACCACTGCATGCTCTTAACTCTGAAAAACCACCCCCTGCATGACCCCCTGCACTGCCCGAACACCATTGCTCTGCCCAAAACCCTGAAACACCAGCCCCAGCACAACCCCCTAAACTGCCCGTACACCACTGCACTGCTCTAAGCTCTTTAACACCAGCCTCAGCATGACATCCTACAATGCCCGAACACCACTGCACTGCCCTGAACAATGAAACACCAGCCAGCACGACCCCCTACATTTCCCTAACACCACTGCACTGCCCTAAACCCTGAACCACCAGCCCCAGCATCACGCCTTACACTGCCCAAACACCACTGCACTGCCCTAAACTCTGAAACACCAACCCCAGTACGACCCTTACACTGCCCAAACACAATTGCACTGTCCTATACCCTGAAACACCAGCCCCAGCACAACCCTGTACACTGCCCGAGCACCACTGCCCTAAACCCTGAAACACCAGCCCCAGCACGACCACCTACACTGACCGAACACCACTGCACTACACTAAACCGTGAAAATCCACCCCAGCACGACCCCCTACACTGCTCGAACACCACTGCACTGCCCTAAACCCTGAAACACCACCCCCAGCACGACCCCCTGCTCTCGCTGAACACCAATGCTCTGTCCTAAACCCTAAAACACCAGCCCTAGCATGACCCCTCACACTGCCCGAACACCACTGCACTGCCCTAAACCCTGAAATACCACTGCCAGCATGACCCCCCTATACTGCCCGAACACCACTGCACTGCTCTGAAACCTAAAACACTACCCCAGCATGACACCCTACACAGCCCGAACATCACTGCACTGCCCTAAACCCTGAAACACCACCCCCAGCACGAACCCCTACACTGCCCGAACACCACTGCACTGCCCTAAACTCTGAAACACCAGCCCCAGCATGACTCTCTACACTGCCCGAACACCACTGCACTGCCCTAAACCCTGAAACAAGAACCGCAGCACGACCCCCCACTCTGCCCGAACACCACTGCTCTGCCCTAAACCCTGAAACACCACCCCCAGCACGAACCCCTACGCTGCCCGAACACCACTGCACTGCCCTAAACCCTAAAACACCAGCCTTAGTTTGACCCCTTACACTACCTGAACACCACTGCACTGCCCTAAACCCTGAAACAACAACCCCAACACGACACCCTACTCTGCCCGAACACCACTGCTCTGCCCTAAACCCTAAAATACCAGCCTCAGCACGACCCCATACACTGCCCGAACACCACTGCACTGCCCTAAACCCTGAAACACCAGCCCCAGCATGACCCCATACACTGCCCGAACACCACTGCACTGCCCTAATCCCTGAAACAACAACCCCAACACGACACCCTACTCTGCCCGAACACCACTGCTCTGCCCTAAACCCTAAAATACCAGCCTCAGCACGACCCCTTACACTGCCTGAACACCATTGCACTGCCCTAAAACCTGAAACACTACCGCCAGCACGACCCCCTACACTGCCCGAACACCAAAGCACTAGCCTAAACCCTGAAACACCAGCACTGGCATGACACCCTACACTGCCCGAACACCACTGTACTGCCCTAAACCATGAAACACCACTCCCGGCATCACCCTCTACAGTGGCCGAACACCACTGCACTGCCCTAAACCCTGAAACACCACCCCCAGCACGAACCCCTACACTGCCTGAACACCACTGCACTGCCCTAAACCCTGAAACACCAGCCCCAGCACGACCCCCTATACTGCCTGAACACCACTGCACTGCCCTAAACCCTGAAACACCACCCTCAGCAAGACCCCCTACACTGCCCGAACACCACTGCCCTAAACCCTGAAAAATCACCCCCACAAGACCCCCTACTCTGCCAGAACACCACTGCACTTCCCTAAACTCTGATACACCACCCCTACACTGCCCGAAAACCACTGCATTGCCCTAAACACTGAAACACCACCCCGGGCACAACCTCCTACACTGAACAAACACCACTGCTCTGCCCTAAACCCTGAAACACCAGCCCCCGCACAACCCCTTACACTGCCCGAACACCACTGCACTGCCTTAAACCCTGAAACACCACCCCCAGCACGACCCACTACACTGCCCGAACACCACTGCACTGCCCTAAAACCTGAAACACTACCCCCAGCACGACCCCCTACACTGCCCGAACACCACTGCACTGCCCTAAACCCTGAAACACCACCCCCAGCAAGACCCCCTACACTGTCCGAACACCACAGCCGTAAACATTGAAACACCACCCCCTGCACTGCCCGAACACCACTGCATGCTCTAAACCCTGAAACACCACTCCCTGCACGACCCCCTGCACTGCCCGAACACCATTGCTCTGCCCAAAACCCTGAAACACCAGCCCCAGCACAAGCCCCTAATCTGCCCGTACACCACTGCACTGCTCTAAACTCTTTAACACCAGCCCCAGCACGACATCCTACAATGCCCGAACACCACTGCACTGCCCTAAACCCTGAAACACCAGCCCAAGCACGACCCCTACACTGCTCAAACTCCTCTGCACTGCCCTAAACCCTGAAACACCAGCCCCCACACAACCTCTTACAGTGCCCGAACACCACTGCACTTCCCTAAACCCTGAAACACCACCCCCACCACGACCCGCTACACTTCCCGAACACCACTGCACTGCGCTACAACCTGAAACACCAGCCCCAGCACGACCCCCTACACTGCCTGAACACCACTGCACTGCCCTAAACCCTGAAACACCACCCTCAGCAAGACCCCCTACACTGCCCGAACACCACTGCCCTAAACCCTGAAAAATCACCCCCACAAGACCCCCTATACTGCCCAATCACAACTGCCCTAAACCCTGAAACACCACCCCGGGCACGACCCCCTACTCTGCCAGAACACCACTGCACTTCCCTAAACTCTGAAACACCACCCCTACACTGCCCGAAAACCACTGCACTGCCCTAAAAATTGAAATACCACCCCGGGCACAACCTCCTACTTTGCCCAAACACCACTGCTCTGCCCTAAACCCTAAAACTTCAGCCCCCGCACAACCCCTTACACTGCCCGAACACCACTGCACTGCCCTAAACCCTGAAACACCACCCCCAGCATGACCCGCTACACTGCCCGAACACCACTGCACTGCCCTAAAACCTGAAACACTACCCCCAGCAAGACCCCCTACACTGCCCGAACACCACAGCCGTAAACACTGAAACACCACCCCCTGCACTGCCCGAACACCACTGCATGCTCTAAACCCTGAAACACCACCCCCTGCACGACCCCCTGCACTGCCCGAACACCATTGCTCTGCCCAAAACCCTGAAACACCAGCCCCAGCACAAGCCCCTAATCTGCCCGTACACCACTGCACTGCTCTAAACTCTTTAACACCAGCCCCAGCATGACATACTACAATGCCCGAACACCACTGCACTGCCCTACTCCCTGAAACAAAAGCCCAAGCACGACCCCTACACTGCCCAAACTCCACTGCACTGCCCTAAACCCTGAAACACCAGCCCCCACACAACCCCTTACAGTGCCCGAACACCATTGCACTTCCCTAAACCCTGAAACACCACCCCCAACACGACCCGCTACACTTCCCGAACACCACTGCACTGCGCTAAAACCTGAAACACTACCCCCAGCACAACCCCCTACACTGCCCGAACACCACTGCACTGCCCTAAACCCTGAAACACCAGCCCCAGCAAGACCCCCTACACTGACCGAACACCACAGCCGTAAACACTGAAACACCACCCCCTGCACTGCCCGAACACCACTGCATGCTCTAAACCCTGAAAAACCACCCCCTGCATGACCCCCTGCACTGCCCGAACACCATTGCTCTGCCCAAAACCCTGAAACACCAGCCCCAGCACAACCCCCTAAAATGCCCGTACACCACTGCACTGCTCTAAGCTCTTTAACACCAGCCTCAGCATGACATCCTACAATGCCCGAACACCACTGCACTGCCCTGAACCCTGAAACACCAGCCAGCACGACCCCCTACATTTCCCTAACACCACTGCACTACCCTAAACCCTGAACCACCAGCCCCAGCATCACGCCTTACACTGCCCAAACACCACTGCACTGCCCTAAACCCTGAAACACCAGCCCCAGCACGACCCCCTATACTGCCTGAACACCACTGCACTGCCCTAAACCCTGAAACACCACCCTCAGCAAGACCCCCTACACTGCCCGAACACCACTGCCCTAAACCCTGAAAAATCACCCCCACGAGACCCCCTATACTGCCCAATCACCACTGCCCTAAACCCTGAAACACCACCCCGAGCACGACCCCCTACACTGCCCGTGCACCACTGCACTGCCCTAAACCTTGAAACACCAGCCCCAGTACGACCCCCTGCACTGCCTAAACACCACTGCACTGCCCTAAACTCTGAAACACCACCCCCAGCAAGACCCCCTACATTGCCCGAACATCACTGCCCTAAACCCTGAAACATCACCCCCAGCAAGACCCTCTACACTGCCCAATCACCACTGCCCTAAACCATGAAACACCACCCCCGGCACGACCCCCTACTCTGTCCGAACACCACTGCACTTCCCTAAACCCTGAAACACCACCCCGACACTTACCCAACTCCACTGAACTGCCCTAAACCCTGAAACACCAGCCCCAGCACGACCCCCTACACTGCCCGAAAAACAATGCACTGCCCTAAACCCTGAAACACCAGCCCCAGCACGAACCCCTACACTGCCCGAACACCACTGCACTGCCCTAAACCCTGAAACAACAACCCCAGCACGACCCCCTACTCTGCCCGCACACCACAGCTCTGCCCTAAACCCTAAAACACCAGCCTCAGTTTGACCCCTTACACTACCTGAACACCACTGCACTGCCCTAAACCCTGAAACACCAGCCCCCCGCACGACCCCGTACACTGCCCGATCACCACTGCACTACTCTAAACCCTGGAACACCAGCAACAGCCCGATCCCTGCACTGCCCGAACACCACTGCACATCCCTAAACCCTGAAACACCAGCCCCCTTACGACCCCCTAAACTGCCCGAACACCACTGCACTGCCCTTAACCCTGAAACAGTAGCCCCAGCACAACCCCCTACATTGCCCAAACACTACTGCACTGCCCTAAACCTTGAAACACCACCCCCAGCACGACCCCTACTCTGTCCGTACACCACTGCACTGCCCTAAACCCTGAAACACCAGCCCCAGCATGACCCCCTACACTGCCCGAACACCACTGCACTGCCCTACTCCCTGAAACAACAACCCCAACACGACACCCTACTCTGCACGAACACCACTGCTCTGCCCTAAACCCTAAAATACCAGCCTCAGCACGACCCCTTACACTGCCTGAACACCATTGCACTGCCCTAAAACCTGAAACACTACCACCAGCACGACCCCCTACACTGCCCGAACAACAAAGCACTGCCCTAAACCCTGAAACACCAGCACTAGCATGACACCCTACACTGCCCGAACACCACTGTACTGCCCTAAACCATGAAACACCACTCCCGGCATCACCCTCTACACTGGCCGAACACCACTGCACTGCCCTAAACCCTGAAACACCACCCCCAGCACGAACCCCTACACTGCCTGAACACCACTGCACTGCCCTAAACCCTGAAACACCAGCCCCAGCACGACCCCCTACACTGCCTGAACACCACTGCACTGCCCTAAACCCTGAAACACCACCCTCAGCAAGACCCCCTACACTGCCCGAACACCACTGCCCTAAACCCTGAAAAATCACCCCCACAAGACCCCCTACTCTGCCAGAACACCACTGCACTTCCCTAAACTCTGAAACACCACCCCTACACTGCCCGAAAACCACTGCATTGCCCTAAACACTGAAACACCACCCCGGGCACAACCTCCTACACTGAACAAACACCACTGCTCTGCCCTAAACCCTGAAACACCAGCCCCCGCACAACCCCTTACACTGCCCGAACACCACTGCACTGCCCTAAACCCTGAAACACCACCCCCAGCACGACCCACTACACTGCCCGAACACCACTGCACTGCCCTAAAACCTGAAACACTACCCCCAGCACGACCCCCTACACTGCCCGAACACCACTGCACTGCCCTAAACCCTGAAACACCACCCCCAGCAAGACCCCCTACACTGTCCGAACACCACAGCCGTAAACATTGAAACACCACCCCCTGCACTGCCCGAACACCACTGCATGCTCTAAACCCTGAAACACCACCCCCTGCACGACCCCCTGCACTGCCCGAACACCATTGCTCTGCCCAAAACCCTGAAACACCAGCCCCAGCACAAGCCCCTAATCTGCCCGTACACCACTGCACTGCTCTAAACTCTTTAACACCAGCCCCAGCATGACATACTACAATGCCCGAACACCACTGCACTGCCCTACTCCCTGAAACAAAAGCCCAAGCACGACCCCTACACTGCCCAAACTCCACTGCACTGCCCTAAACCCTGAAACACCAGCCCCCACACAACCCCTTACAGTGCCCGAACACCATTGCACTTCCCTAAACCCTGAAACACCACCCCCAACACAACCCCCTACACTGCCCGAACACCACTGCACTGCCCTAAACCCTGAAACACCAGCCCCAGCAAGACCCCCTACACTGACCGAACACCACAGCCGTAAACACTGAAACACCACCCCCTGCACTGCCCGAACACCACTGCATGCTCTTAACTCTGAAAAACCACCCCCTGCATGACCCCCTGCACTGCCCGAACACCATTGCTCTGCCCAAAACCCTGAAACACCAGCCCCAGCACAACCCCCTAAACTGCCCGTACACCACTGCACTGCTCTAAGCTCTTTAACACCAGCCTCAGCATGACATCCTACAATGCCCGAACACCACTGCACTGCCCTGAACAATGAAACACCAGCCAGCACGACCCCCTACATTTCCCTAACACCACTGCACTGCCCTAAACCCTGAACCACCAGCCCCAGCATCACGCCTTACACTGCCCAAACACCACTGCACTGCCCTAAACTCTGAAACACCAACCCCAGTACGACCCTTACACTGCCCAAACACAATTGCACTGTCCTATACCCTGAAACACCAGCCCCAGCACAACCCTGTACACTGCCCGAGCACCACTGCCCTAAACCCTGAAACACCAGCCCCAGCACGACCACCTACACTGACCGAACACCACTGCACTACACTAAACCGTGAAAATCCACCCCAGCACGACCCCCTACACTGCTCGAACACCACTGCACTGCCCTAAACCCTGAAACACCACCCCCAGCACGACCCCCTGCTCTCGCTGAACACCAATGCTCTGTCCTAAACCCTAAAACACCAGCCCTAGCATGACCCCTCACACTGCCCGAACACCACTGCACTGCCCTAAACCCTGAAATACCACTGCCAGCATGACCCCCTATACTGCCCGAACACCACTGCACTGCTCTGAAACCTAAAACACTACCCCAGCATGACACCCTACACAGCCCGAACATCACTGCACTGCCCTAAACCCTGAAACACCACCCCCAGCACGAACCCCTACACTGCCCGAACACCACTGCACTGCCCTAAACTCTGAAACACCAGCCCCAGCATGACTCTCTACACTGCCCGAACACCACTGCACTGCCCTAAACCCTGAAACAAGAACCGCAGCACGACCCCCCACTCTGCCCGAACACCACTGCTCTGCCCTAAACCCTGAAACACCACCCCCAGCACGAACCCCTACGCTGCCCGAACACCACTGCACTGCCCTAAACCCTAAAACACCAGCCTTAGTTTGACCCCTTACACTACCTGAACACCACTGCACTGCCCTAAACCCTGAAACAACAACCCCAACACGACACCCTACTCTGCCCGAACACCACTGCTCTGCCCTAAACCCTAAAATACCAGCCTCAGCACGACCCCATACACTGCCCGAACACCACTGCACTGCCCTAAACCCTGAAACACCAGCCCCAGCATGACCCCATACACTGCCCGAACACCACTGCACTGCCCTAATCCCTGAAACAACAACCCCAACACGACACCCTACTCTGCCCGAACACCACTGCTCTGCCCTAAACCCTAAAATACCAGCCTCAGCACGACCCCTTACACTGCCTGAACACCATTGCACTGCCCTAAAACCTGAAACACTACCGCCAGCACGACCCCCTACACTGCCCGAACACCAAAGCACTAGCCTAAACCCTGAAACACCAGCACTGGCATGACACCCTACACTGCCCGAACACCACTGTACTGCCCTAAACCATGAAACACCACTCCCGGCATCACCCTCTACACTGGCCGAACACCACTGCACTGCCCTAAACCCTGAAACACCACCCCCAGCACGAACCCCTACACTGCCTGAACACCACTGCACTGCCCTAAACCCTGAAACACCAGCCCCAGCACGACCCCCTATACTGCCTGAACACCACTGCACTGCCCTAAACCCTGAAACACCACCCTCAGCAAGACCCCCTACACTGCCCGAACACCACTGCCCTAAACCCTGAAAAATCACCCCCACAAGACCCCCTACTCTGCCAGAACACCACTGCACTTCCCTAAACTCTGAAACACCACCCCTACACTGCCCGAAAACCACTGCATTGCCCTAAACACTGAAACACCACCCCGGGCACAACCTCCTACACTGAACAAACACCACTGCTCTGCCCTAAACCCTGAAACACCAGCCCCCGCACAACCCCTTACACTGCCCGAACACCACTGCACTGCCTTAAACCCTGAAACACCACCCCCAGCACGACCCACTACACTGCCCGAACACCACTGCACTGCCCTAAAACCTGAAACACTACCCCCAGCACGACCCCCTACACTGCCCGAACACCACTGCACTGCCCTAAACCCTGAAACACCACCCCCAGCAAGACCCCCTACACTGTCCGAACACCACAGCCGTAAACATTGAAACACCACCCCCTGCACTGCCCGAACACCACTGCATGCTCTAAACCCTGAAACACCACCCCCTGCACGACCCCCTGCACTGCCCGAACACCATTGCTCTGCCCAAAACCCTGAAACACCAGCCCCAGCACAAGCCCCTAATCTGCCCGTACACCACTGCACTGCTCTAAACTCTTTAACACCAGCCCCAGCACGACATCCTACAATGCCCGAACACCACTGCACTGCCCTAAACCCTGAAACACCAGCCCAAGCACGACCCCTACACTGCTCAAACTCCTCTGCACTGCCCTAAACCCTGAAACACCAGCCCCCACACAACCTCTTACAGTGCCCGAACACCACTGCACTTCCCTAAACCCTGAAACACCACCCCCACCACGACCCGCTACACTTCCCGAACACCACTGCACTGCGCTACAACCTGAAACACCAGCCCCAGCACGACCCCCTACACTGCCTGAACACCACTGCACTGCCCTAAACCCTGAAACACCACCCTCAGCAAGACCCCCTACACTGCCCGAACACCACTGCCCTAAACCCTGAAAAATCACCCCCACAAGACCCCCTATACTGCCCAATCACAACTGCCCTAAACCCTGAAACACCACCCCGGGCACGACCCCCTACTCTGCCAGAACACCACTGCACTTCCCTAAACTCTGAAACACCACCCCTACACTGCCCGAAAACCACTGCACTGCCCTAAAAATTGAAATACCACCCCGGGCACAACCTCCTACTTTGCCCAAACACCACTGCTCTGCCCTAAACCCTAAAACTTCAGCCCCCGCACAACCCCTTACACTGCCCGAACACCACTGCACTGCCCTAAACCCTGAAACACCACCCCCAGCATGACCCGCTACACTGCCCGAACACCACTGCACTGCCCTAAAACCTGAAACACTACCCCCAGCAAGACCCCCTACACTGCCCGAACACCACAGCCGTAAACACTGAAACACCACCCCCTGCACTGCCCGAACACCACTGCATGCTCTAAACCCTGAAACACCACCCCCTGCACGACCCCCTGCACTGCCCGAACACCATTGCTCTGCCCAAAACCCTGAAACACCAGCCCCAGCACAAGCCCCTAATCTGCCCGTACACCACTGCACTGCTCTAAACTCTTTAACACCAGCTCCAGCATGACATACTACAATGCCCGAACACCACTGCACTGCCCTACTCCCTGAAACAAAAGCCCAAGCACGACCCCTACACTGCCCAAACTCCACTGCACTGCCCTAAACCCTGAAACACCAGCCCCCACACAACCCCTTACAGTGCCCGAACACCATTGCACTTCCCTAAACCCTGAAACACCACCCCCAACACGACCCGCTACACTTCCCGAACACCACTGCACTGCGCTAAAACCTGAAACACTACCCCCAGCACAACCCCCTACACTGCCCGAACACCACTGCACTGCCCTAAACCCTGAAACACCAGCCCCAGCAAGACCCCCTACACTGACCGAACACCACAGCCGTAAACACTGAAACACCACCCCCTGCACTGCCCGAACACCACTGCATGCTCTAAACCCTGAAAAACCACCCCCTGCATGACCCCCTGCACTGCCCGAACACCATTGCTCTGCCCAAAACCCTGAAACACCAGCCCCAGCACAACCCCCTAAAATGCCCGTACACCACTGAACTGCTCTAAGCTCTTTAACACCAGCCTCAGCATGACATCCTACAATGCCCGAACACCACTGCACTGCCCTGAACCCTGAAACACCAGCCAGCACGACCCCCTACATTTCCCTAACACCACTGCACTACCCTAAACCCTGAACCACCAGCCCCAGCATCACGCCTTACACTGCCCAAACACCACTGCACTGCCCTAAACTCTGAAACACCAACCCCAGTACGACCCTTACACTGCCCAAACACAATTGCACTGTCCTATACCCTGAAACACCAGCCCCAGCACAACCCTGTACACTGCCCGAGCACCACTGCCCTAAACCCTGAAACACCAGCCCCAGCACGACCACCTACACTGACCGAACACCACTGCACTACACTAAACCGTGAAAATCTACCCCAGCACGACCCCCTACACTGCTCGAACACCACTGCACTGCCCTAAACCCTGAAACACCACCCCCAGCACGACCCCCTGCTCTCGCTGAACACCAATGCTCTGTCCTAAACCCTAAAACACCAGCCCTAGCATGACCCCTCACACTGCCCGAACACCACTGCACTGCCCTAAACCCTGAAATACCACTGCCAGCATGACCCCCTATACTGCCCGAACACCACTGCACTGCTCTGAAACCTAAAACACTACCCCAGCATGACACCCTACACAGCCCGAACATCACTGCACTGCCCTAAACCCTGAAACACCACCCCCAGCACGAACCCCTACACTGCCCGAACACCACTGCACTGCCCTAAACTCTGAAACACCAGCCACAGCATGACTCTCTACACTGCCCGAACACCACTGCACTGCCCTAAACCCTGAAACAAGAACCGCAGCACGACCCCCCACTCTGCCCGAACACCACTGCTCTGCCCTAAACCCTGAAACACCACCCCCAGCACGAACCCCTACGCTGCCCGAACACCACTGCACTGCCCTAAACCCTAAAACACCAGCCTTAGTTTGACCCCTTACACTACCTGAACACCACTGCACTGCCCTAAACCCTGAAACACCAGCCCCCGCACGACCCCCTACACTGCCCGATCACCACTGCACTACTCTAAACCCTGGAACACCAGCAACAGCACGATCCCTGCACTGCCCGAACACCACTGCACATCCCTAAACCCTGAAACACCAGCCCCCTTATGACCCCCTACACTGCCCGAACACCACTGTACTGCCCTAAACCCTGAAACAGTAGCCCCAGCACAACCCCCTACACTGCCCGAACACTACTGCACTGCCCTAAACCCTGAAACAGTAGCCCCAGCACGACCCACTACACTGCCCGAACACCACTGCACTGCCCTAAAACCTGAAACACTACCCCCAGCACGACCCCCTACACTGCCCGAACACCACTGCACTGCCCTAAACCCTGAAACACCACCCCCAGCAAGACCCCCTACACTGTCCGAACACCACAGCCGTAAACATTGAAACACCACCCCCTGCACTGCCCGAACACCACTGCATGCTCTAAACCCTGAAACACCACCCCCTGCACGACCCCCTGCACTGCCCGAACACCATTGCTCTGCCCAAAACCCTGAAACACCAGCCCCAGCACAAGCCCCTAATCTGCCCGTACACCACTGCACTGCTCTAAACTCTTTAACACCAGCCCCAGCACGACATCCTACAATGCCCGAACACCACTGCACTGCCCTAAACCCTGAAACACCAGCCCAAGCACGACCCCTACACTGCTCAAACTCCTCTGCACTGCCCTAAACCCTGAAACACCAGCCCCCACACAACCTCTTACAGTGCCCGAACACCACTGCACTTCCCTAAACCCTGAAACACCATCCCCACCACGACCCGCCACACTTCCCGAACACCACTGCACTGCGCTACAACCTGAAACACCAGCCCCAGCACGACCCCCTACACTGCCTGAACACCACTGCACTGCCCTAGACCCTGAAACACCACCCTCAGCAAGACCCCCTACACTGCCCGAACACCACTGCCCTAAACCCTGAAAAATCACCCCCACAAGACCCCCTATACTGCCCAATCACAACTGCCCTAAACCCTGAAACACCACCCCGGGCACGACCCCCTACTCTGCCAGAACACCACTGCACTTCCCTAAACTCTGAAAAACCACCCCTACACTGCCCGAAAACCACTGCACTGCCCTAAAAATTGAAATACCACCCCGGGCACAACCTCCTACTTTGCCCAAACACCACTGCTCTGCCCTAAACCCTAAAACTTCAGCCCCCGCACAACCCCTTACACTGCCCGAACACCACTGCACTGCCCTAAACCCTGAAACACCACCCCCAGCACGACCCGCTACACTGCCCGAACACCACTGCACTGCCCTAAAACCTGAAACACTACCCCCAGCAAGACCCCCTACACTGCCCGAACACCACAGCCGTAAACACTGAAACACCACCCCCTGCACTGCCCGAACACCACTGCATGCTCTAAACCCTGAAACACCACCCCCTGCACGACCCCCTGCACTGCCCGAACACCATTGCTCTGCCCAAAACCCTGAAACACCAGCCCCAGCACAAGCCCCTAATCTGCCCGTACACCACTGCACTGCTCTAAACTCTTTAACACCAGCCCCAGCATGACATACTACAATGCCCGAACACCACTGCACTGCCCTACTCCCTGAAACAAAAGCCCAAGCACGACCCCTACACTGCCCAAACTCCACTGCACTGCCCTAAACCCTGAAACACCAGCCCCCACACAACCCCTTACAGTGCCCGAACACCATTGCACTTCCCTAAACCCTGAAACACCACCCCCAACACGACCCGCTACACTTCCCGAACACCACTGCACTGCGCTAAAACCTGAAACACTACCCCCAGCACAACCCCCTACACTGCCCGAACACTACTGCACTGCCCTAAACCCTGAAACACCAGCCCCAGCAAGACCCCCTACACTGACCGAACACCACAGCCGTAAACACTGAAACACCACCCCCTGCACTGCCCGAACACCACTGCATGCTCTAAACCCTGAAAAACCACCCCCTGCATGACCCCCTGCACTGCCCGAACACCATTGCTCTGCCCAAAACCCTGAAACACCAGCCCCAGCACAACCCCCTAAACTGCCCGTACACCACTGCACTGCTCTAAGCTCTTTAACACCAGCCTCAGCATGACATCCTACAATGCCCGAACACCACTGCACTGCCCTGAACCCTGAAACACCAGCCAGCACGACCCCCTACATTTCCCTAACACCACTGCACTACCCTAAACCCTGAACCACCAGCCCCAGCATCACGCCTTACACTGCCCAAACACCACTGCACTGCCCTAAACTCTGAAACACCAACCCCAGTACGACCCTTACACTGCCCAAACACAATTGCACTGTCCTATACCCTGAAACACCAGCCCCAGCACAACCCTGTACACTGCCCGAGCACCACTGCCCTAAACCCTGAAACACCAGCCCCAGCACGACCACCTACACTGACCGAACACCACTGCACTACACTAAACCGTGAAAATCCACCCCAGCACGACCCCCTACACTGCTCGAACACCACTGCACTGCCCTAAACCCTGAAACACCACCCCCAGCACGACCCCCTGCTCTCGCTGAACACCAATGCTCTGTCCTAAACCCTAAAACACCAGCCCTAGCATGACCCCTCACACTGCCCGAACACCACTGCACTGCCCTAAACCCTGAAATACCACTGCCAGCATGACCCCCTATACTGCCCGAACACCACTGCACTGCTCTGAAACCTAAAACACTACCCCAGCATGACACCCTACACAGCCCGAACATCACTGCACTGCCCTAAACCCTGAAACACCACCCCCAGCACGAACCCCTACACTGCCCGAACACCACTGCACTGCCCTAAACTCTGAAACACCAGCCCCAGCATGACTCTCTACACTGCCCGAACACCACTGCACTGCCCTAAACCCTGAAACAAGAACCGCAGCACGACCCCCCACTCTGCCCGAACACCACTGCTCTGCCCTAAACCCTGAAACACCACCCCCAGCACGAACCCCTACGCTGCCCGAACACCACTGCACTGCCCTAAACCCTAAAACACCAGCCTTAGTTTGACCCCTTACACTACCTGAACACCACTGCACTGCCCTAAACCCTGAAACACCAGCCCCCGCACGACCCCCTACACTGCCCGATCACCACTGCACTACTCTAAACCCTGGAACACCAGCAACAGCACGATCCCTGCACTGCCCGAACACCACTGCACATCCCTAAACCCTGAAACACCAGCCCCCTTCTGACCCCCTACACTGCCCGAACACCACTGTACTGCCCTAAACCCTGAAACAGTAGCCCCAGCACAACCCCCTACACTGCCCGAACACTACTGTACTTCCCTAAACCCTGAAACAGTAGCCCCAGCACAACCCCCTACACTGCCCGAACACTACTGCACTGCCCTAAACCCTGAATCACCAGCCCCAGCACGACCCCCTACACTACCCGAACACCACTGCACTGCCCTAATCCCTGAAACACCAGCCCCAGCATGACCCCCTACACTACCCGAACACCACTGCACTGCCCTAAACCCTGAAACACCAGCCTCAGCACGACCCCTTACACTGTCTGAACACCATTGCACTGCCCTAAAACCTGAAACACTACCGCCAGCACGACCCCCTACACTGCCAGAACTCAAAGAACTACCCTAAACCCTGAAACACCAGCCCCAGCATGACACCCTACACTGCCCGAACACCATTGTACTGCCCTAAACCATGAAACACCATGCCCAGCAACACCCTCTACACTGGCCGAACACCACTGCACTGCCCTAAACCCTGAAACACCACCCCAGCACGAATCCCTACACTGCCCGAACACCACTGCACTGCCCTACACCCTGAAACACCAGCCCCAGCACGACCCCCTACACTGCCTGAACACCACTGCACTGCCCTAAACCCTGAAACACCACCCTCAGCAAGACCCCCTACACTGCCCGAACACCACTGCCATAAACCCTGAAAAATCACCCCCACAAGACCGCCTATACTGCCCAATCGCCACTGCCCTAAACCCTGAAACACCACCCCGAGCACGACCCCCTACTCTGCTAGAACACCACTGCACTTACCTAAACTCTGAAACACCACCCCTACACTGCCCGAAAACCACTGCACTGCCCTAAACACTGAAACACCACCCTGGGCACAACCTCTTACATTGCCCAAACACCACTGCTCTGCCCTAAACCCTGAAACACCAGCCACGGCACAACCCCTTACACTGCCCAAACACCACTGCACTGCCCTAAACCCTGAAACACCACACACAGCACGACTCGCTACACTGTCCGAACACCACTGCACTGCCCTAAAACCTGAAACACTACCCCCAGTGTGACCCCCTACACTGCCCGAACACCACTGCACTGCCCTAAACCCTGAAACACCACACCCAGCAAGACCCCCTACACTGCCCGAACACCACAGCCGTAAACACTGAAACACCACCCCCTGCACTGCCCGAACACCACTGCATGCTCTAAACCCTGAAACACCACCCCCTGCACGACCCCCTGCACTGCCCGAACACCATTGCTCTGCCCAAAACCCTGAAACACCAGCCCCAGCACAAGCCCCTACTCTGCCCGTACCCCACTGCACTGCTCTAAACTCTTTAACACCAGCCCCAGCATGACATCCTACAATGCCCGAACACCACTGCACTGCCCTAAACCCTGAAACACCAGCTCAAGCACGAACCCTACACTGCTCAAACTCCTCTGCACTGCCCTAAACCCAGAAACACCAGCCCCCACACAACCCCTTACAGTGCCCGAACACCACTGCACTCCCCTAAACCCTGAAACACCACCCCCACCACGACCCGCTACACTTCCCGAACACCACTGCACTGCGCTACAACCTGAAACACCAGCCCCAGCACGACTCCGTACACTGCCTGAACACCAC
This sequence comes from Triturus cristatus, assembly GCF_964204655.1. Taxonomy (NCBI): domain Eukaryota; kingdom Metazoa; phylum Chordata; class Amphibia; order Caudata; family Salamandridae; genus Triturus; species Triturus cristatus. The sequence goes on along the minus strand of NW_028188273.1, from coordinate 55,471 downwards.
TGCATTGCCCTAAACCCTGAAACACCACCCTCAGCAAGACCCTCTACACTGCCCGAACACCACTGCCCTAAACCCTGAAAAATCACCCCCACAAGACCCCCTATAGTGCCCAATCACAACTGCCCTAAACCCTGAAACACCACCCCGGGCGCGACCCCCTACTCTGCCAGAACACCACTGCACTTCCCTAAACTCTGAAACACCACCCCTACACTTCCCGAAAACCACTGCACTGCCCTAAACACTGAAATACCACCCCAGGCACAACCTCCTACACTGCCCAAACACAATTGCTCTGCCCTAAACCCTAAAACTTCAGCCCCCGCACAACCCCTTACACTGCCCGAACACCACAGCACTGCCCTAAACCCTGAAACACCACCCCCAGCACGACCCGCTACACTGCCCGAACACCACTGAACTGCCCTAAAACCTGAAACACTACCCCCAGCACGACCCCCTACACTGCCCGAACACCACTGCACTGCCCTAAACCCTGAAACACCACCCCCAGCAAGACCCCCTACACTGCCCGAACACCACAGCCGTAAACACTGAAACACGACCCCCTGCACTGCCCGAACACCATTGCTCTGCCCAAAACCCTGAAACACCAGCCCCAGCACAAGCGCCTGATCTGCCCGTACACCACTGCACTGCTCTAAACTCTTTAACACCAGCCCCAGCATGACATCCTACAATGCCCGAACACCACTGCACTGCCCTACTCCCTGAAACAAAAGCCCAAGCACAACCCCTACACTGCCCAAACTCCACTGCACTGCCCTAAACCCTGAAACACCAGCCCCCATACAACCCCTTACAGTGCCCGAACACCATTGCACTTCCCTAAACCCTGAAACACCACCCCCAACACGACCCGCTACACTTCCCGAACACCGCTGCACTGCGCTAAAACCTGAAACACTACCCCCAGCACAACCCCCTACACTGGCCAAACACCACTGCACTGCCCTAAACCCTGAAACACCACACACAGCACGACTCGCTACACTGTCCGAACACCACTGCACTGCCCTAAAACCTGAAACACTACCCCCAGTGTGACCCCCTACACTGCCCGAACACCACTGCACTGCCCTAAACCCTGAAACACCACACCCAGCAAGACCCCCTACACTGCCCGAACACCACAGCCGTAAACACTGAAACACCACCCCCTGCACTGCCCGAACACCACTGCATGCTCTAAACCCTGAAACACCACCCCCTGCACGACCCCCTGCACTGCCCGAACACCATTGCTCTGCCCAAAACCCTGAAACACCAGCCCCAGCACAAGCCCCTACTCTGCCCGTACCCCACTGCACTGCTCTAAACTCTTTAACACCAGCCCCAGCATGACATCCTACAATGCCCGAACACCACTGCACTGCCCTAAACCCTGAAACACCAGCTCAAGCACGAACCCTACACTGCTCAAACTCCTCTGCACTGCCCTAAACCCAGAAACACCAGCCCCCACACAACCCCTTACAGTGCCCGAACACCACTGCACTCCCCTAAACCCTGAAACACCACCCCCACCACGACCCGCTACACTTCCCGAACACCACTGCACTGCGCTACAACCTGAAACACCAGCCCCAGCACGACTCCGTACACTGCCTGAACACCACTGCATTGCCCTAAACCCTGAAACACCACCCTCAGCAAGACCCTCTACACTGCCCGAACACCACTGCCCTAAACCCTGAAAAATCACCCCCACAAGACCCCCTATAGTGCCCAATCACAACTGCCCTAAACCCTGAAACACCACCCCGGGCGCGACCCCCTACTCTGCCAGAACACCACTGCACTTCCCTAAACTCTGAAACACCACCCCTACACTTCCCGAAAACCACTGCACTGCCCTAAACACTGAAATACCACCCCAGGCACAACCTCCTACACTGCCCAAACACAATTGCTCTGCCCTAAACCCTAAAACTTCAGCCCCCGCACAACCCCTTACACTGCCCGAACACCACAGCACTGCCCTAAACCCTGAAACACCACCCCCAGCACGACCCGCTACACTGCCCGAACACCACTGAACTGCCCTAAAACCTGAAACACTACCCCCAGCACGACCCCCTACACTGCCCGAACACCACTGCACTGCCCTAAACCCTGAAACACCACCCCCAGCAAGACCCCCTACACTGCCCGAACACCACAGCCGTAAACACTGAAACACGACCCCCTGCACTGCCCGAACACCATTGCTCTGCCCAAAACCCTGAAACACCAGCCCCAGCACAAGCGCCTGATCTGCCCGTACACCACTGCACTGCTCTAAACTCTTTAACACCAGCCCCAGCATGACATCCTACAATGCCCGAACACCACTGCACTGCCCTACTCCCTGAAACAAAAGCCCAAGCACAACCCCTACACTGCCCAAACTCCACTGCACTGCCCTAAACCCTGAAACACCAGCCCCCATACAACCCCTTACAGTGCCCGAACACCATTGCACTTCCCTAAACCCTGAAACACCACCCCCAACACGACCCGCTACACTTCCCGAACACCGCTGCACTGCGCTAAAACCTGAAACACTACCCCCAGCACAACCCCCTACACTGGCCAAACACCACTGCACTGCCCTAAACCCTGAAACACCAGCCCCAGCAAGACCCCCTACACTGACCTAACACCACAGCCGTAAACACTGAAACACCACCCCCTGCACTGCCCGAACACCACTGCATGCTCTAAACCCTGAAATACCACCCCCTGCATGACCCCCTGCACTGCCCGAACACCATTGCCCTGCCCAAAACCCTGAAACACCAGCCCCAGCACAACCCCCTACACTGCCCGTACACCACTGCACTGCTCTAAGCTCTTTAACACCAGCCCCAGCATGACATCCTACAATGCCCGAACACCACTGCACTGCCCTGAACCCTGAAACACCAGCCAGCACGACCCCCTACATTTCCCCCCCAACACCACTGCAAAACCCTAAACCCTGAACCACCAGCCCCAGCATGACGCCTTACACTGCCCAAACACCACTGCATTGCCCTAAACTCTGAAACACCAACCCCAGTACGACCCCTACACTGTCCAAAAACAATTGCACTGTCCTAAACCCTGAAACACCAGCCCCAGCACAACCCTGTACACTGCCCGAACACCACTGCACTGCCCTAAACCCTGAAACACCAGCCCCAGCACGACCACCTACACTGACCGAACACCACTGCACTACACTAAACCGTGAAAATCCACCCCCAGCACGACCCCCTACACTGCTCGAACACCACTGCACTGCCCTAAACCCTGAAACACTACCCCCAGCACAACCCCCTACTTTCGCTGAACACCACTGCTCTGTCCTAAACCCTAAAACACCAGCCCTAGCACGACTCCTCACACTGCCCGAACACCACTGCACTGCCCTAAACCCTGAAATACCACCGCCAGCATGACCCCCTATACTGCCCGAACACCACTGCACTGCTCTGAAACCTAAAACACTACCCCAGCATGACACCCTACACAGCCCGAACACCACTGCACTGCCCTAAACCCTGAAACACCACCCCCAGCACGAACCCCTACACTGCCCGAACACCACTGCACTGCCCTAAACCCTGAAACACCAGCCCCAGCATGACTCTCTACACTGCCCGAACACCACTGCACTGCCCTAAACCCTGAAACAACAACCCCAGCACGACCCCCCACTCTGCCCGAACACCACTGCTCTGCCCTAAACCCTAAAACACCAGCCTCAGTTTGACCCCTTACACTACCTGAACACCACTGCACTGCCCGAAACCCTGAAACACCAGCCCCCGCACGAACCCCTACACTGCCCGATCACCACTGCACTACTCTAAACCCTGGAACACCAGCAACATCACGATCCCTGCACTGCCCGAACACCACTGCACATCCCTAAACCCTGAAACACCAGCCCGCTTACGACCCCCTACACTGCCCGAACACCACTGTACTGCCCTAAACCCCGAAACAGTAGCCCCAGCACAAACCCCTACACTGCCCGAACACTACTGTACTGCCCTAAACCCTGAAACAGTAGCCCCAGCACAACCCCCTACACTGCCCGAACACTACTGCACTGCCCTAAACCCTGAATCGCCAGCCCCAGCACGACCCCCTACACTACCCGAACACCACTGCACTGCCCTAAACCCTGAAACACCAGCCCCAGCATGACCCCCTACACTGCCTGAACACCACTGCACTGCCCTAATCCCTGAAACAACAACCCCAGCACGACCCCCTACTCTGCCCAAACACCACTGCTCTGCCCTAAACCCTAAAACACCAGCTTCAGCACGACCCCTTACACTGTCTGAACACCACTGCACTGCCCTAAAACCTGAAACACTACCCTCAGCACGACCCCCTACACTGCCCGAACACCACTGCACTGACCTAAACCCTGAAACACCAGCCCCCTTACGACCCCCTACACAGCCCGAACACCACTGCATTGCCCTAAACCCTGAAACACCAACACAAGAACGTCCCCCTACACTGCCCGAACACCAATGCACTGCCCTAAACCCTGAAACACCAGCCCCAGCACGACCCCTTACACTGCCCGAACACCACTGCACTGCCCTAAACCCTGAAACACCAGCCCCAGCATGACCCCCTACACTGCCCGAACACCACTGCACTGCCCTAAACCCTGAAACACCAGCCCCAGCATGACCCCCTACACTGCCCGAACACCACTGCACTACCCTAATCCCTGAAACAACACCCCCAGCATGACCCCCTACTCTGCCCGAACACCACTGCTCTGCCCTAAACCCTAAAACACCAGCCTCAGCACGACCCCTTACTCTGCCCGAACACCATTGCACTGCCCTAAAACCTGAAACACTACCGCCAGCACGACCGCCTACACTGCACAAACACCACTGCACTGCCCTAAACCCTGAAACACAATGCCCAGTATGACCCCCTACACTGCCTGAACACCGCTGCACTGCCCTAAACCCTGAAACACTACCCCCAGCAAGACTCCCTACACTGTCTGAACACCACTGCACTGCCCTAAACCCTGAAACACCACTCCCAGCAAGACCCTCTAACCTGGCCGAACACCACTGCACTGCCCTATACCCTGAAACACCACCCCCAGCACGAACCCCTACACTGCCTGTACACCACTGCACTGCCCTAAACCCTGAAACACCACCCCCAGCAAGACCCCCTACACTGCCCGAACACCACTGCCCTAAACCCTGAAAAATCACCCCCACAAGACCCCCTATACTGCCCAATCACCACAGCCCTAAATCCTGAAACTCCACCCCCAGCACGACCTTCTACTCTGCCAGAACACCACTGCACTTCCCTAAACTCGGAAACACCACCACTACACTGCCTGAACACCACTGCACTGCCCTAAACCCTGAAACACCAGCCCCTCACGACCCCTTACACTGCCCGAACACCACTGCACTACCCTAAACCCTGAAAAACCACCCCCAGCTCGATCCGCTACACTACCCGAACACCACTGCACTGCCCTAAAACCTGAAACACTACCACCAGCACGGCCCCCTACACTCCCCAAACACCACTGCACTGCCCTAATCCCTGAAACACCACCCCCTGTAAGACCCCCTACACTGCCCGAACACCACAGCCCTAAAACTGAAACACCACCCCTGCACTGCCCGAACACCACTGCATGCTCTAAACCCTGAAACACCACCCCCTGCACGACCCCCTGCACTACCCGAATACAATTGCTCTGCCCAAAACCCTGAAACACAAGCCCCAGCACGACCGCCTACACTGCCCAAACACCACTGCACTAACCTAAACCCTGAAACACCACCCCCAGCACGACCTCCTACACTGCCCGAACACCACTGCACTTCCCTAATCACTGAAACAACACCCCCAGCAGGACCCCTACTCTGCCCGAACACCACTGCTCTGCCCTAAACCTTAAAACACCAGCCCCAGCACGACCCCTTACACTGCCCGAACACCATTGCACTGCCCTAAAACCTGAAACACTACCGCCAGCACGAGCCCCTGCACTTCCCGAACACCACTGCACTGCCCTAAACCCTGAAACACAACCCCCAGCACGACCCCCTACACTGCCTGAACACCACTGCACTTCCCTAAACCCTGAAACACTACCCCCAGCAAAACTCCCTACACTGCCCGAACCCCACTGTACTGCCCTAAACCCTGAAACACCACTCCCAGCAAAACCCTCTACAATGGCCGAGCACCACTAAACTGCCCTAAACCCTGAAACACCACCCCCAGCACGAACCCCTACACTGCCCAAACACCACTGCACTGCCCTAAACCCTGAAACACCAGCCCCAGCATGACCCCCTACACTGCCTGAACACCACTGCACTCTCCTAAACCCTGAAACACCACCCCAGCAAGACCCCTACACTGCCCGAACACCACTGCCCTAAACCCTGAAAAATCACCCCCACAAGAAACCCTATACTGCCCAATCACCACTGCCCTAAACCCTGAAACACCACCCCAGCACGACCCCCTACTCTGCCAGAACACCACTGCACTTCCCTAAACTCTGAAACACCAGCCCAAGCACGACCCCCTACACTGCCCGTACACCACTGCACTGCCCTAAACCTTGAAACACCAGCCCCAGTACGACCCCTACACTGCCCGAACACCACAGCCCTAAAACTGAAACACCACCCCTGCACTGCCCGAACACAATTGCTCTCCCCAAAACCCTGAAACACCAGCCTCAGCACAACCCCTTACACTGCCCAAACACCACTGCACTGCCCTAATCCCTGAAACAACACCCCCAGCAGGACCCCTACTCTGCCCGAACACCACTGCTCTGCCCTAAACCTTAAAACACCAGTCTCAGAACGACCCCTTACACTGCCCGAACACCATTGCACTGCCCTAAAACCTGAAACACTACCGCCAGCATGACCCCCCTACACTGCCCGAACACCACTGCACTGCCCTAAACCCTGAAACTCAACTCGCAGCACGACCCCCTACACTGCATGAACAACACTGCACTGCCCTAAACCCTGAAACACTACCCCCAGCAAGGCTCCCTACACTGCCCGAACACGACTGCACTGCCCTAAACCCTGAAACACCACTCCCAGCAAGACCCTCTACACTGGCCGAGCACCACTGCACTGCCCTAAACCCTGAAACACCACCCCCAGCACGAACCCCTACACTGCCCGAACACCACTGCACTGCCCTAAACCCTGAAACACCAGCCCCAGCACGACCCCCAACACCACCTGAACACCACTGCACTGCCCTAAACCCTGAAACACCACCCGCAGCAAGACCCCCTACACTGCCCGAACACCACTGCCCTAAACCCTGAAAAATCACCCCCACAAGAAACCCTATACTGCCCAATCACCACTGCCCTAAACCCTGAAACACCACCCCAGCACGACCCCCTACTCTGCCAGAACACCACTGCACTTCCCTAAACTCTGAAACACCAACCCAAGCACGACCCCCTACACTGCCCGTACACCACTGCACTGCCCTAAACCTTGAAACACCAGCCCCAGTACGACCCCCTGCACTGCCTAAACACCACTGCACTGCCCTAAACTCTGAAACACCACCCCCAGCAAGACCCCCTACATTGCCCAAACATCACTGCCCTAAACCCTGAAACATCACCCCCAGCATGACCCACTACACTGCCCAATCACCACTGCCCTAAACCATGAAACACCACCCTCTGCACGACCCCCTACTCTGTCCGAACACCACTGCACTTCCCTAAACCCTGAAACACCACCCCGACACTGACCCAACTCCACTGCACTGCCCTAAACCCTGAAACACCAGCCCCAGCACGACCCCCTACACTGCCCGAAAACCAATGCACTGCCCTAAACCCTGAAACACCAGCCCCAGCACGAACCCCTACACTGCCCGAACACCACTGCACTGCCCTAAACCCTGAAACACCAGCCCCAGCATGACTCTCTACACTGCCAGAACACCACTGCACTGCCCTAAACCCTGAAACAACAACCCCAGCACGACCCCCTACTCTGCCCGCACACCACTGCTCTGCCCTAAACCCTAAAACACCAGCCTCAGTATGACCCCTTACACTACCTGAACACCACTGCACTGCCCTTAACCCTGAAACACCAGCCCCCCACACGACCCCCTACACTGCCCGATCACCACTGCACTACTCTAAACCCTGGAACACCAGCAACAGCCCGATCCCTGCACTGCCCGAACACCACTGCACATCCCTAAACCCTGAAACACCAGCCCCCTTACGACCCCCTACACTGCCCGAACACCACTGCACTGCCCTTAACCCTGAAACAGTAGCCCCAGCACAACCTCCTACACTGCCCAAACACTACTGCACTGCCCTAAACCTTGAAACACCACCCCCAGCACGACCCCTACTCTGTCCGAACACCACTGCACTGCCCTAAACCCTGAAACACCAGCCCCAGCATGACCCCCTCACTGCCCGAACACCACTGCACTGCCCTAATCCCTGAAACAACAACCCCAACACGACACCCTACTCTGCCCGAACACCACTGCTCTGCCCTAAACCCTAAAATACCAGCCTCAGCACGACCCCTTACACTGCCTGAACACCATTGCACTGCCCTAAAACCTGAAACACTACCGCCAGCACGACCCCCTACACTGCCCGAACACCAAAGCACTGCCCTAAACCCTGAAACACCAGCACTAGCATGACACCCTACACTGCCCGAACACCACTGTACTGCCCTAAACCATGAAACACCACTCCCGGCATCACCCTCTACACTGGCCGAACACCACTGCACTGCCCTAAACCCTGAAACACCACCCCCAGCACGACCCCCTACACTGCCTGAACACCACTGCACTGCCCTAAACCCTAAAACACCACCCTCAGCAAGACCCCCTACACTGCCCGAACACCACTGCACTAAACCCTGAAAAATCACCCCCACAAGACCCCCTATACTGCCCAATCACCACTGCCCTAAACCCTGAAACACCACCCCGAGCACGACCCCCTACTCTGCCAGAACACCACTGCACTTCCCTAAACTCTGAAACACCACCCCTACACTGCCTGAAAACCACTGCATTGCCCTAAACACTGAAACACCACCCCGGGCACAACCTCCTACACTGAACAAACACCACTGCTCTGCCCTAAACCCTGAAACACCAGCCCCCGCACAACCCCTTACACTGCCCGAACACCACTGCACTGCCCTAAACCCTGAAACACCACCCACAGCACGACCCGCTACACTGCCCGAACACCACTGCACTGCCCTAAAACCTGAAACACTACCCCCAGCACGACCCCCTACACTGCCCGTACACCACTGCACTGCCCTAAACCCTGAAACACCACCCCCAGCAAGACCCCCTACACTGTCCGAACACCACAGCCGTAAACATTGAAACACCACCCCCTGCACTGCCCGAACACCACTGCATGCTCTAAACCCTGAAACACAACCCCCTGCACGACCCCCTGCACTGCCCGAACACCATTGCTCTACCCAAAACCCTGAAACACCAGCCCCAGCACAAGCCCCTAATCTGCCCGAACACCACTACACTGCCCTAAACCCTGAAACACCAGCCCAAGCACGACCCCTAAACTGCTCAAACTCCTCTGCACTGCCCTAAACCCTGAAACAGCAGCCCCCACACAACCTCTTACAGTGCCCGAACACCACTGCACTTCCCTAAACCCTGAAACACCACCCCCACCACGACCCGCTACACTTCCCAAACACCACTGCACTGCGCTACAGCCTGAAACACCAGCCCCAGCACGACCCCCTACACTGCCTGAACACCACTGCACTGCCCTAAACCCTGAAACACCACCCTCAGCAAGACCCCCTACACTGCCCGAACACCACTGCTCTAAACCCTGAAAAATCACCCCCACAAGACCCCCTATACTGCCCAATCACAACTGCCCTAAACCCTGAAACACCACCCCTGGCACAACCCCCTATTCTGCCAGAACACCACTGCACTGCTCTAAACTCTTTAACACCAGCCCCAGCATGACATCCTACAATGCCCGAACACCACTGCACTGCCCTACTCCCTGAAACAAAAGCCCAAGCACGACCCCTACACTGCCCAAACTCCACTGCACTGCCCTAAACCCTGAAACACCAGCCCCCACACAACCCCTTACAGTGCCCGAACACCATTGCACTTCCCTAAACCCTGAAACACCACCCCCAACACGACCCGCTACACTTCCCGAACACCACTGCACTGTGCTAGAACCTGAAACACTACCCCCAGCACAACCCCCTACACTGCCCGAACACCACTGCACTGCCCTAAACCCTGAAACACCAGCCCCAGCAAGACCCCCTACACTGACCGAACACCACAGCCGTAAACACTGAAACACCACCCCCTGCACTGCCCGAACACCACTGCATGCTCTAAACCCTGAAATACCACCCCCTGCACGACCCCCTGCACTGCCCGAACACCATTGCTCTGCCCAAAACCCTGAAACACCAGCCCCAGCACAACCCCCTTAACTGCCCGTACACCACTGCACTGCTCTAAGCTCTTTAACACCAGCCTCAGCATGACATCCTACAATGCCCGAACACCACTGCACTGCCCTGAACCCTGAAACACCAGCCAGCACGACCCCCTACATTTCCCTAACACCACTGCACTACCCTAAACCCTGAACCACCAGCCCCAGCATGACGCCTTACACTGCCCAAACACCACTGCACTGCCCTAAACTCTGAAACACCAACCCCAGTACGACCCCTACACTGCCCAAACACAATTGCACTGTCCTAAACCCTGAAACACCAGCCCCAGCACAACCCTGTACACTGCCCGAACACCACTGCCCTAAACCCTGAAACACCAGCCCCAGCACGACCACCTACACTGACCGAACACCACTGCACTACACTAAACCGTGAAAATCCACCTCAGCACGACCCCCTACACTGCTCGAACACCACTGCACTGCCCTAAACCCTGAAACACCACCCCCAGCACGACCCCCTGCTCTCGCTGAACACCACTGCTCTGTCCTAAACCCTAAAACACCAGCCCTAGCATGACCCCTCACACTGCCCGAACACCACTGCACTGCCCTAAACCCTGAAATACCACTGCCAGCATGACCCCCTATACTGCCCGAACACCACTGCACTGCTCTGAAACCTAAAACACTACCCCAGCATGACACCCTACACAGCCCGAACACCACTGCACTGCCCTAAACCCTGAAACACCACCCCCAGCACGAACCCCTACACTGCCCGAACACCACTGCACTGCCCTAAACTCTGAAACACCAGCCACAGCATGACTCTCTACACTGCCCGAACACCACTGCACTGCCCTAAACCCTGAAACAACAACCGCAGCACGACCCCCCACTCTGCCCGAACACCACTGCTCTGCCCTAAACCCTGAAACACCACCCCCAGCACGAACCCCTACACTGCCCGAACACCACTGCACTGCCCTAAACCCTAAAACACCAGCCTCAGTTTGACCCCTTACACTACCTGAACACCACTGCACTGCCCTAAACCCTGAAACACCAGCCCCCGCACGACCCCCTACACTGCCCGATCACCACTGCACTACTCTAAACCCTGGAACACCAGCAGCAGCACGATCCCTGCACTGCCCGAACACCACTGCAAATCCCTAAACCCTGAAACACCAGCCCCCTTACGACCCCCTACACTGCCCGAACACCACTGTACTGCCCTAAACCCTGAAACAGTAGCCCCAGCACAACCCCCTACACTGCATGAACACTACTGTACTGCCCTAAACCCTGAAACAGTAGCCCCAGCACAACCCCCTACAGTGCCCGAACACTACTGCACTGCCCTAAACCTTGAATCACCAGCCCCAGCACGACCCCCTACACTACCCGAACACCACTGCACTGCCCTAATCCCTGAAACACCAGCCCCAGCATGACCCCCTACACTACCCGAACACCACTGCACTGCCCTAAACCCTGAAACACCAGCCCCAGCATGACCCCCTACACTGCCTGAACATCACTGCACTGCCCTAATCCCTGAAACAACAACCCCAGCACGACCCCCTACACTACCCGAACACCACTGCACTGCCCTAAACCCTGAAACACCAGCCCCAGCATGACCCCCTACACTGCCTGAACACCACTGCACTGCCCTAATCCCTGAAACAACAACCCCAGCACGACCCCCTACCCTGCCCGAACACCACTGCTCTGCCCTAAACCCTAAAACACCAGCCTCAGCACGACCCCTTACACTGTCTGAACACCATTGCACTGCCCTAAAGCCTGAAACACTACCGCCAGCACGACCCCCTACACTGCCCGAACTCCAAAGAACTACCCTAAACCCTGAAACACCAGCCCCAGCATGACACCCTACACTGCCCGAACACCATTGTACTGCCCTAAACCATGAAACACCACTCCCAGCAACACCCTCTACACTGGCCGAACACCACTGCACTGCCCTAAACCCTGAAACACCACCCCAGCACGAATCCCTACACTGCCCGAACACCACTGCACTGCCCTAAACCCTGAAACACCAGCCCCAGCACGACCCCCTACACTGCCTGAACACCACTGCACTGCCCTAAACCCTGAAACACCACCCTCAGCAAGACCCCCTACACTGCCCGAACACCACTGCCCTAAACCCTGAAAAATCACCCCCACAAGACCCCCTATACTGCCCAATCACCACTGCCCTAAACCCTGAAACACCACCCCGAGCACGACCCCCTACTCTGCCAGAACACCACTGCACTTACCTAAACTCTGAAACACCACCCCTACACTGCCCGAAAACCACTGCACTGCCCTAAACACTGAAACACCACCCCGGGCACAACCTCTTACACTGCCCAAACACCACTGCTCTGCCCTAAACCCTGAAACACCAGCCACGGCACAACCCCTTACACTGCCCGAACACCACTGCACTGCCCTAAACCCTGAAACACCACCCACAGCACGACTCGCTACACTGTCCGAACACCACTGCACTGCCCTAAAACCTGAAACACTACCCCCAGTGTGACCCCCTACACTGCCCGAACACCACAGCACTGCCCTAAACCCTAAAACACCATCCCCAGCAAGACCCCCTACACTGCCCGAACACCACAGCCGTAAACACTGAAACACCACCCCCTGCACTGCCCGAACACCACTGCATGCTCTAAACCCTGAAACACCACCTCCTGCACGACCCCCTGCACTGCCCGAACACCATTGCTCTGCCCAAAACCCTGAAACACCAGCCCCAGCACAAGCCCCTACTCTGCCCGTACCCCACTGCACTGCTCTAAACTCTTTAACACCAGCCCCAGCATGACATCCTACAATGCCCGAACACCACTGCACTGCCCTAAACCCTGAAACACCAGCCCAAGCACGAACCCTACACTGCTCAAACTCCTCTGCACTGCCCTAAACCCTGAAACACCAGACCCCACACAACCCCTTACAGTGCCCGAACACCACTGCACTCCCCTAAACCCTGAAACACCACCCCCACCACGACCCGCTACACTTCCCGAACACCACTGCACTGCGCTACAACCTGAAACACCAGCCCCAGCACGACTCCGTACACTGCCTGAACACCACTGCATTGCCCTAAACCCTGAAACACCACCCTCAGCAAGACCCTCTACACTGCCCGAACACCACTGCCCTAAACCCTGAAAAATCACCCCCACAAGACCCCCCATACTGCCCAATCACAACTGCCCTAAACCCTGAAACACCACCCCGGAAACAACCCCCTACTCTGCCAGAACACCACTGCACTTCCCTAAACTCTGAAACACCACCCCTACACTTCCCGAAAACGACTGCACTGCCCTAAACACTGAAATACCACCCCGGGCACAACCTCCTACACTGCCCAAACACCATTGAACTGCCCTAAACCCTAAAACTTCAGCCCCCGCACAACCCCTTACACTGCCCGAACACCACTGCACTGCCCTAAACCCTGAAACACCACCCCCAGCACGACCTGCTACACTGCCCGAACACCACTGAACTGCCCTAAAACCTGAAACACTACCCCCAGCACGACCCCCTACACTGCCCGAACACCACTGCACTGCCCTAAACCCTGAAACACCACCCCCAGCAAGACCCCCTACACCACCCGAACACCACAGCCGTAAACACTGAAACACCACCCCCTGCACTGCCCGAACACCACTGCATGCTCTAAACCCTGAAACACCACCCCCAGTATGACCCCTACACTGCCCAAACACAATTGCACTGTCCTAAACCCTGAAACACCAGCCCCAGCACAACCCTGTACACTGCCCGAACACCACTCCCCTAAACCCTGAAACACCAGCCCCAGCACGATCACCTACACTGACCGAGCACCACTGCACTACACTAAACCGTGAAAATCCACCCCAGCACGACCCCCTACACTGCTCGAACACCACTGCACTGCCCTAAACCCTGAAACACCACCCCCCAGCACGACCCCCTTCTCTCGCTGAACACCACTGCTCTGTCCTAAACCCTAAAACACCAGCCCTAGCATGACCCCTCACACTGCCCGAACACCACTGCACTGCCCTAAACCCTGAAATACCACTGCCAGCATGACCCCCTATACTGCCCGAACACCACTGCACTGCTCTGAAACCTAAAACACTACCCCAGCATGACACCCTACACAGCCCGAACACCACTGCACTGCCCTAAACCCTGAAACACCACCCCCAGCACGAACCCCTACACTGCCCGAACACCACTGCACTGCCCTAAACTCTGAAACACCAGCCCCAGCATGACTCTCTACACTGCCCGAACACCACTGCACTGCCCTAAACCCTGAAACAACAACCGCAGCACGACCCCCCACTCTGCCCGAACACCACTGCTCTGCCCTAAACCCTGAAACACCACCCCCAGCACGAACCCCTACACTGCCCGAACACCACTGCACTGCCCTAAACCCTAAAACACCAGCCTCAGTTTGACCCCTTACACTACCTGAACACCACTGCACTGCCCTAAACCCTGAAACACCAGCCCCCGCACGACCCCCTAAACTGCCCGATCACCACTGCACTACTCTAAACCCTGGAACACCAGCAACAGCACGATCCCTGCACTGCCCGAACACCACTGCACATCCCTAAACCCTGAAACACCAGCCCCCTTACGACCCCCTACACTGCCCGAACACCACTGTACTGCCCTAAACCCTGAAACAGTAGCCCCAGCACAACCCCCTACACTGCCCGAACACTACTGTACTGCCCTAAACCCTGAAACAGTAGCCCCAGCACAACCCCCTACACTGCCCGAACACTACTGCACTGCCATAAACCCTGAATCACCAGCCCCAGCACGACCCCCTACACTACCCGAACACCACTGCACTGCCCTAATCCATGAAACACCAGCCCCAGCATGACCCCCTACACTACCCGAACACCACTGCACTGCCCTAAACCCTGAAACACCAGCCCCAGCATGACCCCCTACACTGCCTGAAAACCACTGCACTGCCCTAATCCCTGAAACAACAACCCCAGCACGACCCCCTACTCTGCCCGAACACCACTGCTCTGCCCTAAACCCTAAAACACCAGCCTCAGCACGACCCCTTACACTGTCTGAACACCATTGCACTGCCCTAAAACCTGAAACACTACCGCCAGCATGACCCCCTACACTGCCCGAACTCCAAAGAACTACCCTAAACCCTGAAACACCAGCCCCAGCATGACACCCTACACTGCCCGAACACCATTGTACTGCCCTAAACCATGAAACACCACTCCCAGCAACACCCTCTACACTGGCCGAACACCACTGCACTGCCCTAAACCCTGAAACACCACCCCAGCACGGATCCCTACACTGCCCGAACACCACTGCACTGCCCTAAACCCTGACACACCAGCCCCAGCACGACCCCCTACACTGCCTGAACACCACTGCACTGCCCTAAACCCTGAAACACCACCCTCAGCAAGACCCCCTACACTGCCCGAACACCACTGCCCTAACCCTGAAAAATCACCCCCACAAGACCCCCTATACTGCCCAATCACCACTGCCCTAAACCCTGAAACACCACCCCGAGCACGACCCCCTACTCTGCCAGAACACCACTGCACTTACCTAAACTCTGAAACACCACCCCTACACTGCCCGAAAACCACTGCACTGCCCTAAACACTGAAACACCACCCCGGGCACAACCTCTTACACTGCCCAAACACCACTGCTCTGCCCTAAACCCTGAAACACCAGCCACGGCACAACCCCTTACACTGCCCGAACACCACTGCACTGCCCTAAACCCTGAAACACCACCCACAGCACGACTCGCTACACTGTCCGAACACCACTGCACTGCGCTAAAACCTGAAACACTACCCCCAGCACGACCCCCTACACTGCCCGAACACCACTGCACTGCCCTAAACCCTGAAACACCAGCCCCAGCAAGACCCCCTACACTGACCTAACACCACAGCCGTAAACACTGAAACACCACCCCCTGCACTGCCCGAACACCACTGCATGCTCTAAACCCTGAAATACCACCCCCTGCATGACCCCCTGCACTGCCCGAACACCATTGCTCTGCCCAAAACCCTGAAACACCAGCCCCAGCACAACCCCCTACACTGCCCGTACACCACTGCACTGCTCTAAGCTCTTTAACACCAGAACCAGCATGACATCCTACAATGCCCGAACACCACTGCACTGCCCTGAACCCTGAAACACCAGCCAGCACGACCCCCTACATTTCCCTAACACCACTGCAAAACCCTAAACCCTGAACCACCAGCCCCAGCATGACGCCTTACACTGCCCAAACACCACTGCATTGCCCTAAACTCTGAAACACCAACCCCAGCACGACCCCTACACTGTCCAAACACAATTGCACTGTCCTAAACCCTGAAACACCAGCCCCAGCACAACCCTGTACACTGCCCGAACACCACTGCACTGCCCTAAACCCTGAAACACCAGCCCCAGCACGACCACCTACACTGACCGAACACTACTGCACTACACTAAACCGTGAAAATCCACCCCCAGCACGACCCCCTACACTGCTCGAACACCACTGCACTGCCCTAAACCCTGAAACACCACCCCCAGCACGACCCCCTACTTTCGCTGAACACCACTGCTCTGTCCTAAACCCTAAAACACCAGCCCTAGCACGACCCCTCACACTGCCCGAACACCACTGCACTGCCCTAAACCCTGAAATACCACCGCCAGCATGAACCCCTATACTGCCCGAACACCACTGCACTGCTCTGAAACCTAAAACACTACCCCAGCATGACACCCTACACAGCCCGAACACCACTGCACTGCCCTAAACCCTGAAACACCACCCTCAGCACGAACCCCTACACTGCTCGAACACCACTGCACTGCCCTAAACCCTGAAACACCAGCCCCAGCATGACTCTCTACACTGCCCGAACACAACTGCACTGCCCTAAACCCTGAAACAACAACCCCAGCACGACCCCCCACTCTGCCCGAACACCACTGCTCTGCCCTAAACCCTAAAACACCAGCCTCAGTTTGACCCCTTACACTACCTGAACACCACTGCACTGCCCTAAACCTTGAAACACCAGCCCCCGCATGAACCCCTACACTGCCCGATCACCACTGCACTACTCTAAACCCTGGAACACCAGCAACATCACGATCCCTGCACTGCCCGAACACCACTGCACATCCCTAAACCCTGAAACACCAGCCCCCTTACGACCCCCTACACTGCCCGAACACCACTGAACTGCCCTAAACCCTGAAACAGTAGCCCCAGCACAAACCCCTACACTGCCCGAACACTACTGTACAGCCCTAAACCCTGAAACAGTAGCCCCAGCACAACCCCCTACACTGCCCGAACACTACTGCACTGCCCTAAACCCTGAATCACCAGCCCCAGCACGACCCCCTACACTACCCGAACACCACTGCACTGCCCTATACCCTGAAACACCAGCCCCAGCATGACCCCCATCACTACCCGAACACCACTGCACTGCCCTAAACCCTGAAACACCAGCCCCAGCATGACCCCCTACACTGCCTGAACACCACTGCACTGCCCTAATCCCTGAAACAACAACCCCAGCACGACCCCCTACTCTGCCCGAACACCACTGCTCTGCCCTAAACCCTAAAACACCAGCCTCAGCACGACCCCTTACACTGTCTGAACACCATTGCACTGCCCTAAAACCTGAAACACTATCACCAGCACGACCCCCTACACTGCCTGAACACCAAAGCACTACCCTAAACCCTGAAACACCAGCCCCAGCATGACACCCTACACTGCCAGAACACCACTGTACTGCCCTAAACCATGAAACACCACTCCCAGCAACACCCTCTACACTGGCCGAACACCACTGCACTGCCCTAAACCCTGAAACACCACCCCCAGCACAAACCCCTACACTGCCCGAACACCACTGCACTGCCCTAAACCCTGAAACACCAGCCCCAGCACGACCCCCTACACTGCCTGAACACCACTGCACTGCCCTAAACCCTGAAACACCACCCTCAGCAAGACCCCCTACACTGCCCGAACACCACTGCCCTAAACCCTGAAAAATCACCCCCACAAGACCCCCTATACTGCCCAATCACCACTGCCCTAAACCCTGAAACACCACCCCGAGCACGACCCCCTACTCTGCCAGAACACCACTGCACTTACCTAAACTCTGAAACACCACCCCTACACTGCCCGAAAACCACTGCACAGCCCTAAAAACTGAAACACCACCCCGGGCACAACCTCTTACACTGCCCAAACACCACTGCTCTGCCCTAAACCCTGAAACACCAGCCACCGCACAACCCCTTACACTGCCCGAACACAACTGCACTGCCCTAAACCCTGAAACACCACCCACAGCACGACCCACTACACTGTCCGAACACCGCTGCACTGCCCTAAAACCTGAAACACTACCCCCAGCACGACCCCCTACACTGCCCGAACACCACTGCACTGCCCTAAACCCTGAAACACCACCCCCAGCAAGACCCCCTACACTGCCCGAACACCACAGCCGTAAACACTGAAACACCACCCCCTGCACTGCCCGAACACCGCTGCATGCTCTAAACCCTGAAACACCACCCCCTGCACGACCCCCTGCACTGCCCGAACACCATTGCTCTGCCCAAAACCCTAAAACACCAGCCCCAGCACAAGCCCCTACTCTGCCCGTACACCACTGCACTGCTCTAAACTCTTTAACACCAGCCCCAGCATGACATCCTACAATGCCCGAACACCACTGCACTGCCCTAAACCCTGAAACACCAGCCCAAGCATGACCCCTACACTGCTCAAACTCCTCTGCACTGCCCTAAACCCTGAAACACCAGACCCCACACAACCCCTTACAGTGCCCGAACACCACTGCACTTCCCTAAACCCTGTAACACCACCCCACCATGACCCGCTACACTTCCCGAACAACACTGCACTGCGCTACAACCTGAAACACCAGCCCCAGCACGACCCCCTACACTGCCTGAACACCACTGCACTGCCCTAAACCCTGAAACACCACCCTCAGCAAGACCCCCTACACTGCCCGAACACCACTGCCCTAAACCCTGAAAAATCACCCCCACAAGACCCCCTATACTGCCCAATCACAACTGCCCTAAACCCTGAAACACCACCCCGGGCACGACCCCCTACTCTGCCAGAACACCACTGCACTTCCCTAAACTCTGAAACACCACCCCTACACTGCCCGAAAACCCCTGCACTGCCCTAAACACTGAAATACCACCCCGGGCACAACCTCCTACACTGCCCAAACACCACTTCTCTGCCCTAAACCCTAAAACTTCAGCCCCCGCACAACCCCTTACACTGCCCGAACACCACTGCACTGCCCTAAACCCTGAAACACCAGCCCCCACACAACCCCTTACAGGGCCCGAACACCATTGCACTTCCCTAAACCTTGAAACACCACCCCCAACACGACCCGCTACACTTCCCGAACACCACTGCACTGCGCTAAAACCTGAAACACTACCCCCAGCACAACCCCCTACACTGCCCGAACACCACTGCACTGCCCTAAACCCTGAAACACCAGCCCCAGCAAGACCCCCTACACTGACCGAACACCACAGCCGTAAACACTGAAACACCACCCCCTGCACTGCCCGAACACCACTGCATGCTCTAAACCCTGAAATACCACCCCCTGCACGACCCCCTGCACTGCCCGAACACCATTGCTCTGCCCAAAACCCTGAAACACCAGCCCCAGCACAACCCCCTACACTGCCCGTATACCACTGCACTGCTCTAAGCTCTTTAACACCAGCCCCAGCATGACATCCTACAATGCCCGAACACCACTGCACTGCCCTGAACCCTGAAACACCAGCCAGCACGACCCCCTACATTTCCCTAACACCACTGCAAAACCCAAAACCCTGAACCACCAGCCCCAGCATGACGCCTTACACTGCCCAAACACCACTGCACTGCCCTAAACTCTGAAACACCAACCCCAGTACGACCCCTACACTGCCCAATCACAATTGCACTGTCCTAAACCCTGAAACACCAGCCCCAGCACAACCCTGTACACTGCCCAAACACAACTGCACTGCCCTAAACCCTGAAACACCACCCCAGCACGACCCCCTGCTCTCGCTGAACAACACTGCTCTGTCCTAAACCCTAAAACACCAGCCCTAGCACGACCCCTCACACTGCCCGAACACCACTGCACTGCCCTAAACCCTGAATTACCACCGCCAGCATGACCCCTATACTGCCAAACACCACTGCACTGCTCTGAAACCTAAAACACTACCCCAGCACGACACCCTACACAGCCCGAACACCACTGCACTGCCCTAAACCCTGAAACACAACCCCCAGCACGAACCCCTACACTGCCCGAACACCACTGCACTGCCCTAAACCCTGAAACACGAGCCCCAGCATGACTCTCTACACTGCCCGAACACCACTGCACTGCCCTAAACCCTGAAACAACAACCCCAGCATGACCCCCCACTCTGCCCGAACACCACTGCTCTGCCCTAAACCCTAAAACACCAGCCTCAGTTTGACCCCTTACACTACCTGAACACCACTGCACTGCCCTAAACCCTGAAACACCAGCCCCCGCACGAACCCCTACACTGCCCATCACCACTGCACGACTCTAAACCCTGGAACACCAGCCCCAGCACGACCCCCTACACAATCCGAACACCACTGCACTGCCCTAAACGCTGAAACACCAGCCCCAGCATGACCCCCTACACTACCCGAACACCACTGCACTGCCCTAAACCCTGAAACACCAGCCCCAGCATGACCCCCTACACTGCCCGAACACCACTGCACTGCCCTAATCCCTGAAACAACAACCCCTGCACGACCCCCTGCACTGCCCGAACACCATTGCTCTGCCCAAAACCCTGAAACACCAGCCCCAGCACAAGCGCCTAATCTGCCCGTACACCACTGCACTGCTCTAAACTCTTTAACACCAGCCCCAGCATGACATCCTACAATGCCCGAACACCACTGCACTGCCCTACTCCCTGAAACAAAAGCCCAAGCACAACCCCTACACTGCCCAAACTCCACTGCACTGCCCTAAACCCTGAAACACCAGCCCCCACACAACCCCTTACAGTGCCCGAACACCATTGCACTTCCCTAAACCCTGAAACACCACCCCCAACACGACCCGCTACACTTCCCGAACACCACTGCACTGCGCTAAAACCTGAAACACTACCCCCAGCACAACCCCCTACACTGCCCGAACACCACTGCAGTGCCCTAATCCCTGAAACACCAGCCCCAGCAAGACCCCCTACACTGACCGAACACCACAGCCGTAAACACTGAAACACCACCCCCTGCACTGCCCGAACACCACTGCATGCTCTAAACCCTGAAATACCACCCCATGCACGATCCCCTGCACTGCCCGAACACCATTGCTCTGCCCAAAACCCTGAAACACCAGCCCCAGCACAACCCCCTAAACTGCCCGTACACCACTGCACTGCTCTAAGCTCTTTAACACCAGCCTCAGCATGACATCCTACAATGCCCGAACACCACTGCACTGCCGTGAACCCTGAAACACCAGCCAGCACGTCCCCCTACATTTCCCTAACACCACTGCACTACCCTAAACCCTGAACCACCAGCCCCAGCATGACGCCTTACACTGCCCAAACACCACTGCACTGCCCTAAACTCTGAAACACCAACCCCAGTACGACCCCTAAACTGCCCAAACACAATTGCACTGTCCTAAACCCTGAAACACCAGCCCCAGCACAACCCTGTACACTGCCCGAACACCACTGCCCTAAACCCTGAAACACCAGCCCCAGCACGACCACCTACACTGACCGAACACCACTACACTACACTAAACCGTGAAAATCCACCCCAGCACGACCCCCTACACTGCTCGAACACCACTGCACTGCCCTAAACCCTGAAACACCACCCCCAGCACGACCCCCTGCTCTCGCTGAATACCACTGCTCTGTCCTAAACCCTAAAACACCAGCCCTAGCATGACCCCTCACACTGCCCGAACACCACTGCACTGCCCTAAACCCTGAAATACCACTGCCAGCATGACCCCCTATACTGCTCGAACACCACTGCACTGCTCTGAAACCTAAAACACTACCCCAGCATGACACCCTACACAGCCCGAACACCACTGCACTGCCCTAAACCCTGAAACACCACCCCAAGCACGAACCCCTACACTGCCCGAACACCACTGCACTGCCCTAAACTCTGAAACACCAGCCCCAGCATGACTCTCTACACTGCCCGAACACCACTGCACTGCCCTAAACCCTGAAACAACAACCACAGCATGACCCCCCACTCTGCCCGAACACCACTGCTCTGCCCTAAACCCTGAAACACCACCCCAGCACGAACCCCTACACTGCCCGAACACCACTGCACTGCCCTAAACCCTAAAACACCAGCCTCAGCTTGACCCCGTACACTACCTGAACACCACTGCACTGCCCTAAACCCTGAAACACCAGCCCCCGCACGACCCCCTACACTGCCCGATCACCACTGCACTACTCTAAACCCTGGAACACCAGCAACAGCACGATCCGTGCACTGCCCGAACACCACTGCACATCGCTAAACCCTGAAACACCAGCCGCCTTACGACCCTCTACACTGCCCAAACACCACTGTACTGCCCTAAACCCTAAAACAGTAGCCCCAGCACAACCCCCTACACTGCCCGAACACTACTGTACTGCCCTAAACCCTGAAACAGTAGCCCCAGCACAACCCCCTACACTGCCCGAACACTACTGCACTGCCCTAAACCCTGAATCACCAGCCCCAGCACGACCCCCTACACTACCCGAACACCACTGCACTGCCCTAATCCCTGAAACACCAGCCCCAGCATGACCCCCTACACTACCCGAACACCACTGCACTGCCCTAAACCCTGAAACACCAGCCCCAGCATGACCCCCTACACTGCCGGAACACCACTGCACTGCCCTAATCCCTGAAACAACAACCCCAGCACGACCCCCTACTCTGCCCGAACACCACTGCTCTGCCCTAAACCCTAAAACACCAGCCTCAGCACGACCCCTTACACTGTCTGAACACCATTGCACTGCCCTAAACCCTGAAACAACAACCCCAGCACGACCCCCCCACTCTGCCCGAACACCACTGCTCTGCCCTAAACCCTAAAACACCAGCCTCAGTTTGACCCCTTACACTACCTGAACACCACTGCACTGCCCTAAACCCTGAAACACCAGCCCCCGCACGAACCCCTACACTGCCCATCACCACTGCACTACTCTAAACCCTGGAACACCAGCCCCAGCACGACCCCCTACACAATCCGAACACCACTGCACTGCCCTAAACGCTGAAACACCAGCCCCAGCATGACCCCCTACACTACCCGAACACCACTGCACTGCCCTAAACCCTGAAACACCAGCCCCAGCATGACCCCCTACACTGCCCGAACACCACTGCACTGCCCTAATCCCTGAAACAACAACCCCTGCACGACCCCCTTGTGAGAAGTTGGCCTGGTATATGATGCTCACTAGTTAAAGTGATCACCTTGTACCATGCCAAGCAACCCTTATGGTGTGGTTGTAAGTCAACCTTTTCGGACTAGCTGCCCTAGTGGTAGCGTAGGCTAAGCAGTCTTTGAGGCTAAACTCGTGAAGCGTGTTAAGCCAGCTGTTTCACCAAATGTAACCCCCTTTTATACCAATGAAAGGACACCACACAGATATATATTCAAAATATATATGTATTTATTTCTCAAAGTAACCCCTAGTCTCTTTATGAGCACAGGAGCACAAATCGTCAAACAAGATTATCACAGAATACACAGAAGTTGCACGTTATATGGATAGGCCCTGGTGGCCACTCAAACCATATACTAAAATAGTGGTATAAGTACCACGAACAGAAAAGGGAAAAGGCCTAGGGCCTCTAGAATCGCTGGGCCTACAAGGAGCTAACGTCAGTTAGTGACCAGGAGGTCCACGGGTGGCGTGTGCAGAGCAAATAGTCACACGCGTGCTCCCATAGGTTTCAATGGGTGCGTAAAAAGTACAAAGTTACTGCAAAGAGGATCTTCCGGATGGACTAGGAACTCAAGATTTGGAACACAGGCACTAGAGATGTAATACTACACTTGGGCACAGGTGTGCCAGCTTTACCTCACCCACAGGAAGCGGGTGCATAGGCCTCGAAGTGCGTCGGGTTTCTTCTATCTGTTCCGTGGAGCTTGAAGACAAAGATGCTGCAGGCGGTCGGTCCGGGAGAGATGCAGTGGATCCAAGAGTGGATCGGAGATGTTGAAGACCTGTAAGCAGAGGGGACAGTGTTCACAGTCACTAGCCAGTGACCCGCGTGGCACCAGGTGGGTACCAGGCGATGTCGGGTGCAAACAGGTGATGAGGGGTAGCTTGTCTCCGCAGCCACGTGGTCCCTGAAGGTCGACGACGTCCAGGAGTCGGCTCACGAGCTGTCCCACGCAGGCTCTCGCTGTCGGCAGTGTCGGCGACTTGATCGAAGCAAACGAGCCTTGGCAAAAGCAATTGTAGGAGGATTCGGAAATCAGCTGTTGGTTCTGACCAGCAAGGTCAGAGGGATTGCTCCTTTGGAGGGGAGCAAGGGCCAGTCTGGAGCAACCAGACCAGCAGTGTATTTTGTAGAGTTCGTCGCCAAGATGGCCACTAGCCAGCGGGCCAGCAACCGGTTAGGCGCGTTGAGTGGCAAAATGCAGAAGGGCCCCACGCAGATCGTGGAGATGCTGGAGGGCTCACCTTTGGTGCAGATGCTGCTCGGGGGTTGGGCTTCTCAGGACCCAAAGCACAACTTGGAGGGAGCCTCTGTTGTTGCACTTGTCAGCTTGTCGTAGTCGTTCCAAGATGGCTGGCTCCACGTGTCTCGGTGCCTCCACGGGTCTCCTCTTTTCAGGGACTGTGGATCGGGCGGTGAGAGGTCTGGAGGTCCAGGTCTTGTCAGTCTCTGGGCTCGGGCTCCGGCGGGAGGCGGCGGCAAAGCAGACGTTGATTCGCTGGATGGTGCTTGCGTTAGCAAGGTGGTCACTCCCTGACCACAGGGGAGATTTTCTTCAGTCTTCTGTGCAGCAGAATGTCGAAGTTCCCGTCTTCTTCTTAGTTTCAAGTTGATTCCAGGATGTCTGAAGTCTTAGGACACAGCTCCTACCTTTAAGCGGATTCTAGGGGCCGGACTACCTGCTAGGTCCCTCCCTATGGGTGGGACCAGGAAGGGGGGTGGTTACACCCCCAATCCTTTGTCCAGCTCGCCCCAGGCCCGGGACTGGTGTGCCCCAGGACCGGTTTGGACTGGCATATGCACCGAGGCTCCTTGTGAGCCACAGGCATGTCTGGTTTCTTTCAAGCCCTACCTGACCAATACACAAAATCCTGTCTGGGGTGGTGCACGCACCTCCCCTGGCAGGAAACCCTTTGTCCACACCTCCCAAGCTGGAAGGACTCCCAGCAGCAGGAGGGCAGACTTGTGTCTGTGGTGGCAGCATCCATTTTGTGGAGCTGAGGCTATGTCTGATTTTACCCGGGTTTCAGGTACTGTACATGTCGTGTCCCTCTAGAAGGGTGGAATGCTAACCCCGTCGCCAGAATTGGCGAGGGGTTAGTATTCCAATTCGTATGACACCTTACTCGACATGTTTTGATAAAGCCAAACCAAAGATAGCATTTAACCGCGAGGTTCATAATGCACTTAAGAGTATATGGTATGACGATATCTGGAAACAGTAGAAGGAAGTTGTTCCGACCACTGCAGACAGGCTCAGCTCATGCCAGAGCACCATCTCACATGGAACCAAGCACTCTGCCTTCAGGATTGTTAAGGCCTGCCATAGGAGTGACTTATAGGTTACCAGGTGTCCCATTTAAGGTTAGGTATAGGTATACTACACCTAAGTAAGAGGTGATTACACCAACTTACCCCAGCTGAGTGATCAGCCAGTTGTGTCAGATTGTTAGGCCAAGCCTGGGGTGGCATAATACATGCTGCAGCCCTTGGCAGGCCTTGGGTACACCAATGCCCTGGGTACCTAGTGTACACTGGTACAGGGGCTGACAGGGTGATCCAACCAATTGGGTATGTACCTAGGGTACATGGAGTCCATTTTAAAGAGAGAACAGCCAGGCTGAGATCCTGAATAGCAGGATCTCAGGCCAACTAAGTCGAAAAACCAGCTAGACACTAGGCAAAAAATTTGGGGGTAACCATAGTCAGATATCCACCTTCCTACACAACCCCCCCCCCCAAACGAAGGGAGATAAGGCTGACCTTGACCAGGTAAGCCTATATTGCCCAAGTGGCCATATAAGGAGGAACCAGCACTGGCATGGTTACCCCCTGTCTCATGGTCCACTAAGCAATCCCTCACCCTAAGGGTATCAGAGGGTCTCCACCATAGGGAATCTCTACCTGTGGTGTGTCTTGGCAAAGTAAAAGGCTGGTGTTGAGATGGAGTACTGAAGTGAGTGTCCTCAAAGTGAGGCCTCAGCTTCCTCCAATCCCCCTCCACCATGGATGCCTTTCTTTCCTTAACTGAGTTGCACTGTGCTCTCAGGGTCAGCCTCTGGCTACCTAAAGCTGGAGGCTGGGTCCCTTTTGTGGGCTTACTGGAGGGACAGGTCAGGTCTGGGGCCCTAAGGTCCCATGTTTGCCTGTACCCAACAGAATCCCTCTGGGGGAGGTCCCTAACTACCTGTAAAGGAGATCCCTCAGGAATGTTTTTACCCATCACCTGACTAGGGCTACTAGCCAGGCAATCCTCATTCTTTTGATGGGGGGGTGCTTGTGGACAGGGGCCCTCTTGGGGTCCACTGGCCTCCCTGACCTCTGCAGCCCTGGGCTGACTGAGGCAGGGTAGAGAGAGGCAGGTTACCTGCACCAGACTGGGTCCCACCTTGGAAGGGGCCACTGACATCAGAGGCTCTGCCAGGCCAGGCCTGGCTACCTCTGGGGCAGTTCCTTCACAAGGGGTGAGGTCAGCTCCCTGAGGAGGCTGACTTTTTCCTAATGTCTGGGGAGAGGGAGACTTTTCTTCCTCCCCACTACTCTCTGTTTGTGTGGAGTGATCCATAGTTTCAGGCTTCACTACACCCATGTCAGTCTGAGTATAGGCTGAGACCATTACAGCCTTGCCAACCTTTTCAGGGGGGCACTCAGTTTGTGTTTGAGCTGTGACTGTCACAGCTCTGCCAGTCTCTACAGGGAAGTCTGTCTGTGCCTGGGCTGTGGCTACCACTGCCCTTCCAACCTTTCCAGGGAGGAAATCTATTTGGACAGGGGTTGTGAATGGCACAACCCCACTACCCTTTTGTGAAAGGCCTACCATTTTAGAATGGGTGTCTTGTTCAACTCCAGCCCAAGCTGAGAGTTCTAAGTCATTCCCCAGTAAGCAGTCTACAGGCAAGGTTGGGGACACTGCCACCCTTTTAGGGCCAGTGACACCTCCCCAGCTGAGACATACCTCTGCCATGGGATGACTGTTCTGTTTGCCATCAATGTTGGTCACCTGGTAGGAGAAACCAGGCAAAAGCTGCTCAGAGGGAACTAGCCAATGGGCCACCATTGTGATGCTAGCTCCAGTGTCTCTGTAGGCCTCAGCTTTTGTACCATTGATGTAGGGCTCCTGTCTGTACCTACCCAAAGTGTTGGGACAGGCAGTGAAGTTGGCAAACCCCATGCCACCGTCACAGACAAGAGTATCTGCTGCAGGGGAATTGGCTAAGCCAGGGTCCCCCTGTGTTCCCCAAGTAAACCCACCCAAATTTTTGGGGGCACTCCCACCACCTGGGGGATTACTGCTGACAGTAATAGGTGGTGTGACAGGAGTAATTGGAGGAACAGTTTTGTTTGTAGCCCTTGGGCAACTGCTGTCAGTTTTCCAATGCCCAGGAGTTTTACACGCATGGCAGTAGGGCTTTTTACCTGTGGTAGAGGAGGGAGCTTGGGACCCACCACCCTGCGTGGAGTTTTGGGGCCCTGAGGAAGATTTCTCTTTTGTTCTATCCCCACCCTTCTCTTGAGGTTTGGTGGTATCTTTCTTTTGGTCACCACCCTGATTCTTAGGCCTGATCCTGGTCCTGACCCATTTATCTGCCCTCTTTCCCAATTCTTGGGGAGAGGTCAAATCTGAGTCTACCAGGTGTTGATGGAGGAGCTGGTTTTGACAGTTACTTAAAATCTGTTCTCTCATCATCAAATTGTACAATCCTGTATAATCAGATACCTTACTTCCCAGCAACCAACCCTCCAAAGCCTTAGTGGCACATTCAACATATTCAGACCAGTCCTGAGTCTGTGTCTTCTGGGTGTCTCTGAACATTAACCTGTACTGTTCAGTGGTTACGCCTAACCCATCAACTAGGACACTCTTCAGGACTCTGTAGTTTCTGACATCCTCCTCCCTAACAGTGAGGAGTCTGTCTCTGCCTCTTCCTTCAAAGGAGAGCCAGAGGATTGCTGCCCACTGGTCTTCAGGAACCTGCTGTACTTTGCAGGCTCTCTCAAGAGCAGTTATCCATTTGTGGATATCATCCCCACTTTTGTAGGGGGGCACAACCTTAGACAGGTTCCTATTATCAAAGACCCTATCTTTGTCCTTAGGGACAATGCTGCCACCAGTGGGTATAGACCCACTCTCTCTAGGTTGCCTAGCCTTGTTCAGTTTTTCTTCCATCAGGGCTACTTCTAGCTCCTGCTTCCTGATCCTCAGCTGGGCTTCCTGCATTCTGGCCTCATGTTCCCTCCTCTGAGGGGTGGTCATCCTTTTCCTGGAGTGACCTTGAGAGCCTCTAGAGCCATGAGAAGCATTGGAGTCACCTGAGCGATTCCTTTGCCTCCCAAGCCCTGTGTTAAGTCCACTGGGGAGATCCAATGGGGTGAACCTATTGTCAGTCCCCAATAGCCTTAGTTTAGCTGGGCCAAGTATAATACTTGGCACTGGGCTAGTTCTCCCTTCATCATCACTACTTTCTGTATCCTCACCACTTTCCTCCCCTGTAGTATGGTTCTCATCTAAGGGATGGCTATTGGAACTGGGTACCTCTGTAGTCTCTTCAGAAGGGGGGCCTCCTGTTCCTGACCCTAAGGGGGCTAACTGGGAAGCTTTCTTGAGTGCTCTCTGATTCTCATCATTCTGTAAGAGCTCTCTGAGCTCAGCAGAGTTTGGGTTCTTGGGCTGTTTAAGGCCTCTAAGAGTTGCCAAATGCCTGAGCTCATTCTGATTAAGGGTAGCAAAGCTGGATGGTGCCCTCTGGGGGTCACTCTCAACAGAGATGGGTACAGTGGACCCCTCTGCCCCGGCCATTGCTCTTAAGTGTGGGTGGATGTGTTGCAATCTACCTACACTTGTGTTTACCTACTAAACCTATCTAGTAGTTGTAGTCAGGGTGTGCTACTCCCTTTGCTCTACAACAACTAAGTTCAGTAGAACTTATGTATATCTAATCTTGTTTTATATGTACCTACAGGTACCTATGTGATCTTTCAATTGGTAACCAAGAGATTACAATGGTAAAACACAGCAAGCTCAAATCCAACCGCTGCTCACCAATGTGAGAAGTTGGCCTGGTATATGATGCTCACTAGTTAAAGTGATCACCTTGTACCATGCCAAGCAACCCTTATGGTGTGGTTGTAAGTCAACCTTTTCGGACTAGCTGCCCTAGTGGTAGCGTAGGCTAAGCAGTCTTTGAGGCTAAACTCGTGAAGCGTGTTAAGCCAGCTGTTTCACCAAATGTAACCCCCTTTTATACCAATGAAAGGACACCACACAGATATATATTCAAAATATATATGTATTTATTTCTCAAAGTAACCCCTAGTCTCTTTATGAGCACAGGAGCACAAATCGTCAAACAAGATTATCACAGAATACACAGAAGTTGCACGTTATATGGATAGGCCCTGGTGGCCACTCAAACCATATACTAAAATAGTGGTATAAGTACCACGAACAGAAAAGGGAAAAGGCCTAGGGCCTCTAGAATCGCTGGGCCTACAAGGAGCTAACGTCAGTTAGTGACCAGGAGGTCCACGGGTGGCGTGTGCAGAGCAAATAGTCACACGCGTGCTCCCATAGGTTTCAATGGGTGCATAAAAAGTACAAAGTTACTGCAAAGAGGATCTTCCGGATGGACTAGGAACTCAAGATTTGGAACACAGGCACTAGAGATGTAATACTACACTTGGGCACAGGTGTGCCAGCTTTACCTCACCCACAGGAAGCGGGTGCATAGGCCTCGAAGTGCGTCGGGTTTCTTCTATCTGTTCCGTGGAGCTTGAAGACAAAGATGCTGCAGGCGGTCGGTCCGGGAGAGATGCAGTGGATCCAAGAGTGGATCGGAGATGTTGAAGACCTGTAAGCAGAGGGGACAGTGTTCACAGTCACTAGCCAGTGACCCGCGTGGCACCAGGTGGGTACCAGGCGATGTCGGGTGCAAACAGGTGATGAGGGGTAGCTTGTCTCCGCAGCCACGTGGTCCCTGAAGGTCGACGACATCCAGGAGTCGGCTCACGAGCTGTCCCACGCAGGCTCTCGCTGTCGGCGGTGTCGGCGACTTGATCGAAGCAAACGAGCCTTGGCAAAAGCAATTGTAGGAGGATTCGGAAATCAGCTGTTGGTTCTGACCAGCAAGGTCAGAGGGATTGCTCCTTTGGAGGGGAGCAAGGGCCAGTCTGGAGCAACCAGACCAGCAGTGTATTTTGTAGAGTTCGTCGCCAAGATGGCCACTAGCCAGCAGGCCAGCAACCGGTTAGGCGCGTCGAGTGGCAAAATGCAGAAGGGCCCCACGCAGATCGTGGAGATGCTGGAGGGCTCACCTTTGGTGCAGATGCTGCTCGGGGGTTGGGCTTCTCAGGACCCAAAGCACAACTTGGAGGGAGCCTCTGTTGTTGCACTTGTCAGCTTGTCGTAGTCGTTCCAAGATGGCTGGCTCCACGTGTCTCGGTGCCTCCACGGGTCTCCTCTTTTCAGGGACTGTGGATCGGGCGGTGAGAGGTCTGGAGGTCCAGGTCTTGTCAGTCTCTGGGCTCGGGCTCCGGCGGGAGGCGGCGGCAAAGCAGACGTTGATTCGCTGGATGGTGCTTGTGTTAGCAAGGTGGTCACTCCCTGACCACAGGGGAGATTTTCTTCAGTCTTCTGTGCAGCAGAATGTCGAAGTTCCCGTCTTCTTCTTAGTTTCAAGTTGATTCCAGGATGTCTGAAGTCTTAGGACACAGCTCCTACCTTTAAGCGGATTCTAGGGGCCGGACTACCTGCTAGGTCCCTCCCTATGGGTGGGACCAGGAAGGGGGGTGGTTACACCCCCAATCCTTTGTCCAGCTCGTCCCAGGCCCGGGACTGGTGTGCCCCAGGACCGGTTTGGACTGGCATATGCACCGAGGCTCCTTGTGAGCCACAGGCATGTCTGGTTTCTTTCAAGCCCTACCTGACCAATACACAAAATCCTGTCTGGGGTGGTGCACGCACCTCCCCTGGCAGGAAACCCTTTGTCCACACCTCCCAAGCTGGAAGGACTCCCAGCAGCAGGAGGGCAGACTTGTGTCTGTGGTGGCAGCATCCATTTTGTGGAGCTGAGGCTATGTCTGATTTTACCCGGGTTTCAGGTACTGTACATGTCGTGTCCCTCTAGAAGGGTGGAATGCTAACCCCGTCGCCAGAATTGGCGAGGGGTTAGTATTCCAATTCGTATGACACCTTACTCGACATGTTTTGATAAAGCCAAACCAAAGATAGCATTTAACCGCGAGGTTCATAATGCACTTAAGAGTATATGGTATGACGATATCTGGAAACAGTAGAAGGAAGTTGTTCCGACCACTGCAGACAGGCTCAGCTCATGCCAGAGCACCATCTCACATGGAACCAAGCACTCTGCCTTCAGGATTGTTAAGGCCTGCCATAGGAGTGACTTATAGGTTACCAGGTGTCCCATTTAAGGTTAGGTATAGGTATACTACACCTAAGTAAGAGGTGATTACACCAACTTACCCCAGCTGAGTGATCAGCCAGTTGTGTCAGATTGTTAGGCCAAGCCTGGGGTGGCATAATACATGCTGCAGCCCTTGGCAGGCCTTGGGTACACCAATGCCCTGGGTACC
Source organism: Triturus cristatus (assembly GCF_964204655.1). Classification (NCBI taxonomy): domain Eukaryota; kingdom Metazoa; phylum Chordata; class Amphibia; order Caudata; family Salamandridae; genus Triturus; species Triturus cristatus. Next base: position 22,643 of record NW_028188273.1, on the reverse strand, counting down.
TAGTGTACACTGGTACAGGGGCTGACAGGGTGATCCAACCAATTGGGTATGTACCTAGGGTACATGGAGTCCATTTTAAAGAGAGAACAGCCAGGCTGAGATCCTGAATAGCAGGATCTCAGGCCAACTAAGTCGAAAAACCAGCTAGACACTAGGCAAAAAATTTGGGGGTAACCATAGTCAGATATCCACCTTCCTACACCCCTGCACTGCCCGAACACCATTGCTCTGCCCAAAACCCTGAAACACCAGCCCCAGCACAAGCGCCTAATCTGCCCGTACACCACTGCACTGCTCTAAACTCTTTAACACCAGCCCCAGCATGACATCCTACAATGCCCGAACACCACTGCACTGCCCTACTCCCTGAAACAAAAGCCCAAGCACAACCCCTACACTGCCCAAACTCCACTGCACTACACTGCCCTAAACCCTGAAACACCAGCCCCCACACAACCCCTTACAGTGCCCGAACACCATTGCACTTCCCTAAACCCTGAAACACCACCCCCAACACGACCCGCTACACTTCCCGAACACCACTGCACTGCGCTAAAACCTGAAACACTACCCCCAGCACAACCCCCTACACTGCCCGAACACCACTGCAGTGCCCTAATCCCTGAAACACCAGCCCCAGCAAGACCCCCTACACTGACCGAACACCACAGCCGTAAACACTGAAACACCACCCCCTGCACTGCCCGAACACCACTGCATGCTCTAAACCCTGAAATACCACCCCCTGCACGACCCCCTGCACTGCCCGAACACCATTGCTCTGCCCAAAACCCTGAAACACCAGCCCCAGCACAACCCCCTAAACTGCCCGAACACCACTGCACTGCTCTAAGCTCTTTAACACCAGCCTCAGCATGACATCCTACAATGCCCGAACACCACTGCACTGCCGTGAACCCTGAAACACCAGTCAGCACGTCCCCCTACATTTCCCTAACACCACTGCACTACCCTAAACCCTGAACCACCAGCCCCAGCATGACGCCTTACACTGCCCAAACACCACTGCACTGCCCTAAACTCTGAAACACCAACCCCAGTACGACCCCTAAACTGCCCAAACACAATTGCACTGTCCTAAACCCTGAAACACCAGCCCCAGCACAACCCTGTACACTGCCCGAACACCACTGCCCTAAACCCTGAAACACCAGCCCCAGCACGACCACCTACACTGACCGAACACCACTACACTACACTAAACCGTGAAAATCCACCCCAGCACGACCCCTTACACTGCTCGAACACCACTGCACTGCCCTAAACCCTGAAACACCACCCCCAGCACGACCCCCTGCTCTCGCTGAATACCACTGCTCTGTCCTAAACCCTAAAACACCAGCCCTAGCATGACCCCTCACACTGCCCGAACACCACTGCACTGCCCTAAACCCTGAAATACCACTGCCAGCATGACCCCCTATACTGCTCGAACACCACTGCACTGCTCTGAAACCTAAAACACTACCCTAGCATGACACCCTACACAGCCCGAACACCACTGCACTGCCCTAAACCCTGAAACACCACCCCCAGCACGAACCCCTACACTGCCCGAACACCACTGCACTGCCCTAAACTCTGAAACACCAGCCCCAGCAAGACTCTCTACACTGCCCGAACACCACTGCACTGCCCTAAACCCTGAAACAACAACCACAGCATGACCCCCCACTCTGCCCGAACACCACTGCTCTGCCCTAAACCCTGAAACACCACCCCAGCACGAACCCCTACACTGCCCGAACACCACTGCACTGCCCTAAACCCTAAAACACCAGCCTCAGTTTGACCCCTTACACTACCTGAACACCACTGCACTGCCCTAAACCCTGAAACACCAGCCCCCGCACGACCCCCTACACTGCCCGATCACCACTGCACTACTCTAAACCCTGGAACATCAGCAACAGCAAGATCCGTGCACTGCCCGAACACCACTGCACATCGCTAAACCCTGAAACACCAGCCGCCTTACGACCCCCTACACTGCCCAAACACCACTGTACTGCCCTAAACCCTAAAACAGTAGCCCCAGCACAACCCCCTACACTGCCCGAACACTACTGTACTGCCCTAAACCCTGAAACAGTAGCCCCAGCACAACCCCCTACACTGCCCGAACACTACTGCACTGCCCTAAACCCTGAATCACCAGCCCCAGCACGACCCCCTACACTACCCGAACACCACTGCACTGCCCTAATCCCTGAAACACCAGCCCCAGCACGACCCCCTACACTACCCGAACACCACTGCACTGCCCTAAACCCTGAAACACCAGCCCCAGCATGACCCCCTACACTGCCGGAACACCACTGCACTGCCCTAATCCCTGAAACAACAACCCCAGCACGACCCCCTACTCTGCCCGAACACCACTGCTCTGCGCTAAACCCTAAAACACCAGCCTCAGCACGACCCCTTACACTGTCTGAACACCATTGCACTGCCCTAAAACCTGAAACACTACCGCCAGCACGACCCCCTACACTGCCCGAACTCCAAAGAACTACCCTAAACCCTGAAACACCAGCCCCAGCATGACACCCTACACTGCCCGAACACCATTGTACTGCCCTAAACCATGAAACACCACTCCCAGCAACACCCTCTACACTGGCCGAACACCACTGCACTGCCCTAAACCCTGAAACACCACCCCAGCACGAATCCCTACACTGCCCGAACACCACTGCACTGCCCTAAACCCTGAAACACCAGCCCCAGCACGACCCCTACACTGCCTGAACACCACTGCACTGCCCTAAACCCTGAAACACCACCCTCAGCAAGACCCCCTACACTGCCCGAACACCACTGCCCTAAACCCTGAAAAATCACCCCCACAAGACCCCCTATACTGCCCAATCACCATTGCCCTAAACCCTGAAACACCACCCCGAGCACGACCCCCTACTCTGCCAGAACACCACTGCACTTACCTAAACTCTGAAACACCACCCCTACACTGCCCGAAAACCACTGCACTGCCCTTAACACTGAAACACCACCCCGGGCACAACCTCTTACACTGCCCAAACACCACTGCTCTGCCCTAAACCCTGAAACACCAGCCACGGCACAACCCCTAACACTGCCCGAACACCACTGCACTGCCCTAAACCCTGAAACACCACCCACAGCACGACTCGCTACACTGTCCGAACAACACTGCACTGCCCTAAAACCTGAAACACTACCCCCAGTGCGACCCCCTACACTGCCCGAACACCACTGCACTGCCCTAAACCCTGAAACACCACCCCCAGCAAGACCCCCTACACTGCCCGAACACCACAGCCGTAAACACTGAAACACCACCCCCTGCACTGCCCGAACACCACTGCATGCTCTAAACCCTGAAACACCACCCCCTGCACGACCCCCTGCACTGCCCGAACACCATTGCTCTGCTCAAAACCCTGAAACACCAGCCCCAGCACAAGCCCCTACTCTGCCCGTACACCACTGCACTGCTCTAAACTCTTTAACACCAGCCCCAGCATGACATCCTACAATGCCCGAACACCACTGCACTGCCCTAAACCCTGAAACACCAGCCCAAGCACGACCCCTACACTGCTCAAACTCCTCTGCACTGCCCTAAACCCTGAAACACCAGCCCCCACACAACCCCTTACAGTGCCCGAACACCACTGCACTCCCCTAAACCCTGAAACACCACCCCCACCACGACCCACTACACTTCCCGAACACCACTGCACTGCGCTACAACCTGAAACACCAGCCCCAGCACGACTCCGTACACTGCCTGAACACCCCTGCATTGCCCTAAACCCTGAAACACCACCCTCAGCAAGACCCTCTACACTGCCCGAACACCACTGCCCTAAACCCTGAAAAATCACACCCACAAGACCCCCTATACTGCCCAATCACAACTGCCCTAAACCCTGAAACACCACCCCGGGCACGACCCCCTACTCTGCCAGAACACCACTGCACTTCCCTAAACTCTGAAACACCACCCCTACACTTCCCGAAAACCACTGCACTGCCCTAAACACTGAAATACCACCCCGGGCACAACCTCCTACACTGCCCAAACACCACTGCTCTGCCCTAAACCCTAAAACTTCAGCCCCCGCACAACCCCTTACACTGCCCGAACACCACTGCACTGCCCTAAACCCTGAAACACCACCCCCAGCACGACCCGCTACACTGCCCGAACACCACTGAACTGCCCTAAAACCTGAAACACTACCCCCAGCACGACCCCCTACACTGCCCGAACACCACTGCACTGCCCTAAACCCTGAAACACCACCCCCAGCAAGACCCCCTACACTGCCCGAACACCACAGCCGTAAACACTGAAACACCACCCCCTGCACTGCCCGAACACCACTGCATGCTCTAAACCCTGAAACACCAGCCCCAGCACAAGCGCCTAATCTGCCCGTACACCACTGCACTGCTCTAAACTCTTTAACACCAGCCCCAGCATGACATCCTACAATGCCCGAACACCACTGCACTGCCCTACTCCCTGAAACAAAAGCCCAAGCACAACCCCTACACTGCCCAAACTCCACTGCACTGCCCTAAACCCTGAAACACCAGCCCCCATACAACCCCTTACAGTGCCCGAACACCATTGCACTTCCCTAAACCCTGAAACACCACCCCCAACACGACCCGCTACACTTCCCGAACACCACTGCACTGCGCTAAAACCTGAAACACTACCCCCAGCACAACCACCTACAATGCCCGAACACCACTGCACTGCCCTAAACCCTGAAACACCAGCCCCAGCAAGACCCCCTACACTGACCTAACACCACAGCCGTAAACTGAAACACCACCCCCTGCACTGCCCGAACACCACTGCATGCTCTAAACCCTGAAATACCACCCCCTGCATGACCCCCTGCACTGCCCGAACACCATTGCTCTGCCCGTAACCATGAAACACCAGCCCCAGCACAACCCCCTACACTGCCCGTACACCACTGCACTGCTCTAAGCTCTTTAACACCAGCCCCAGCATGACATCCTACAATGCCCGAACACCACTGCACTGCCCTGAACCCTGAAACACCAGCCAGAACGACCCCCTACATTTCCCTGACACCACTGCAAAACCCTAAACCCTGAACCACCAGCCCCAGCATGACGCCTTACACTGCCCAAACACCACTGCATTGCCCTAAACTCTGAAACACCAACCCCAGTACGACCCCTACACTGTCCAAACACAATTGCACTGTCCTAAACCCTGAAACACCAGCCCCAGCACAACCCTGTACACTGCCCGAACACCACTGCACTTCCCTAAACCCTGAAACACCAGCCCCAGCACGACCACCTACACTGACCGAACACCACTGCACTACACTAAACCGTGAAAATCCACCCCAGCACGAACCCCTACACTGCTCGAACACCACTGCACTGCCCTAAACCCTGAAACACCACCCCCAGCACGACCCCCTACTTTCGCTGAACACCACTGCTCTGTCCTAAACCCTAAAACACCAGCCCTAGCACGACCCCTCACACTGCCCGAACACCACTGCACTGCCATAAACCCTGAAATACCACCGCCAGCATGACCCCCTATACTGCCCGAACACCACTGCGCTGCTTTGAAACCTAAAACACTACCCCAGCATGACACCCTACACAGCCCGAACACCACTGCACTGCCCTAAACCCTGAAACACCACCCCCAGCACGAACCCCTACACTGCCCGAACACCACTGCACTGCCCTAAACCCTGAAACACCAGCCCCAGCATGACTCTCTACACTGCCCGAACACCACTGCACTGCCCTAAACCCTGAAACAACAACTCCAGCACGACCCCCCACTCTGCCCGAACACCACTGCTCTGCCCTAAACCCTAAAACACCAGCCTCAGTTTGACCCCTTACACTACCTGAACACCACTGCACTGCCCTAAACCCTGAAACACCAGCCCCCGCACAAACCCCTACACTGCCCGATCACCACTGCACTACTCTAAACCCTGGAACACCAGCAACATCACGATCCCTGCACTGCCCGAACACCACTGCACATCCCTAAACCCTGAAACACCAGCCCCCTTATGACCCCCTACACTGCCCGAACACCACTGTACTGCCCTAAACCCTGAAACAGTAGCCCCAGCACAAACCCCTACACTGCCCGAACACTACTGTACTGCCCTAAACCCTGAAACAGTAGCCCCAGCACAACCCCCTACACTGCCCGAACACTACTGCACTGCCCTAAACCCTGAAACACCACCCCCAGCACGACCCCCTGCTCTTGCTGAACACCACTGCTCTGTCCTAAACCCTAAAACACCAGCCCTAGCACGACCCCTCACACTGCCCGAACACCACTGCACTGCCCTAAACCCTGAAATACCACCGCCAGCATGACCCCTTATGCTGCCGAACACCACTGCACTGCTCTGAAACCTAAAACACTACCCCAGCACGACACCCTACACAGCCTGAACACCACTGCACTGCCCTAAACCCTGAAACACCACCCCCAGCACGAACCCCTACACTGCCCGAACACCACTGCACTGCCCTAAACCCTGAAACACCAGCCCCAGCATGACTCTCTACACTGCCCGAACACCACTGCACTGCCCTAAACCCTGAAACAACAACCCCAGCACGACCTCCCACTCTGCCCGAACACCACTGCTCTGCCCTAAACCCTAAAACACCAGACTCAGTTTGACCCCTTACACTACCTGAACACCACTGCACTGCCCTAAACCCTGAAACACCAGCCCCCGCACGAACCCCTACACTGCCCGATCACCACTGCACTACTCTAAACCCTGAATCACCAGCCCCAGCACGACCCCCTACACTACCCGAACACCACTGCACTGCCCTAAACCCTGAAACACCAGCCCCAGCATGACACCCTACACTACCCGAACACCACTGCACTGCCCTAAACCCTGAAACACCAGCCCCAGCATGACCCCCTACACTGCCCGAACACCACTGAACTGCCCTAATCCCTGAAACAACAACCCCAGCATGACCCCCTACTCTGCCCTAACACCACTGCTCTGCCCTAAACCCTAAAACACCAGCCTCAGCACGACCCCTTACACTGTCTGAACACCATTGCACTGCCCTAAAACCTGAAACACTACCGCCAGCATGACCCCCTACACTGCCCGAACACCAAAGCACTACCCTGAACCCTGAAACACCAGCCCCAGCACGCCACCCTACACTGCCCGAACACCACTGTACTGCCCTAAACCATGAAACACCACTCCCAGCAACACCCTCTACACTGGCCGAACACCGCTGCACTGCCCTAAACCCTGAAACACCACCCCCAGCACAAACCCCTACACTGCCCGAACACCACTGCACTGCCCTAAACCCTGAAACACCAGCCCCAGCACGACCCCCTACACTGCCTGAACACCACTGCACTGCCCTAAACCCTGAAACACCACCCTCAGCAAGACCCCCTACACGGCCCGAACACCACTGCCCTAAACCCTGAAAAATCACCCCCACAAGACCCCCTATACTGCCCAATCACCACTGCCCTAAACCCTGACACACCACCCCGAGCACGACCCCCTACTCTGCCAGAACACCACTGCACTTACCTAAACTCTGAAACACCACCCCTACACTGCCCGAAAACCACTGCACTGCCCTAAACACTGAAACACCACCCCGGGCACAACCTCTTACACTGCTCTGCCCTAAACGCTGAAACACCAGCCACCGCACAACCTCTTACACTGCCCGAACACCACTGCACTGCCCTAAACCCTGAAACACCACCCACAGCACGACCCGCTACACTGTCCGAACATCACTGCACTGCCCTAAAACCTGAAACACTACCCCCAGCATGACCCCCTACACTGCCTGAACACCACTGCACTGCCCTAAACCCTGAAACACCACCCCCAGCAAGACCCCCTACACTGCCCGAACACCACAGCCATAAACACTGAAACACCACCCCCTGCACTGCCCGAACACCACTACATGCTCTAAACCCTGAAACACCACCCCCTGCACGACCCCCTGCACTGCCCGAACACCATTGCTCTGCCCAAAACCCTGAAACACCAGCCCCAGCACAAGCCACCTACTCTGCCCGTACACGTCTGCACTGCTCTAAACTCTTTAACACCAGCCCCAGCATGACATCCTACAATGCCCGAACACCACTGCACTGCCCTAAACCCTGAAACACCAGCCCAAGCACAACCCCTACACTGCCCAAACTCCACTGCACTGCCCTAAACCCTAAAACACCAGCCCCCACACAACCCCTTACAGTGCCCGAACACCACTGCACTTCCCTAAACCCTGAAACACCACCCCAACACGACCCGCTATACTTCCCGAACACCACTGCACTGCGCTAAAACCTGAAACACTACCCCCAGCACAACCCCCTACACTGCCCGAACACCACTGCACTGCCCTAAACCCTGAAACACTACCCCCAGCAAGACCCCCTACACTGACCGAACACCACAGCCGTAAACACTGAAACACCACACCCTGCACTGCCCGAACACCACTGCATGCTCTAAACCCTGAAATACCACCCCCTGCATAACCCCCTGCACTGCCCGAACACCATTGCTCTGCCCAAAACCCTGATACACCAGCCCTAGCACAACCCCCTACACTGCCCGTACACCACTGCACTGCTCTAAGCTCTTTAACACCAGCCCCAGCATGACATCCTACAATGCCCGAACACCACTGCACTGCCCTGAACCCTGAAACACCAGCCAGCACGACCCCCTACATTGCCCTAACACCACTGCACTACCCTAAACCCTGAACCACCAGCCCCAGCATGACGCCCTACACTGCCCAAACACCACTGCACTGCCCTAAACTCTGAAACAACAACCCCAGTATGACCCCTACACTGCCCGAACACAATTGCACTGTCCTAAACCCTGAAACACCAGCCCCAGCACAACCCTGTACACTGCCCGAACACCACTGCACTGCCCTATACCCTGAAACACCAGCCCCAGCACAACCCCTCCACTGCCCGAACACCACTGCACTGCCCCAAACCCTGAAACACCACACCCAGCACACCCAGCACGACCACCTACACTGACCGAACACCACTGCACTACCCTAAATCATGAAAATCCACCCCCAGCACGACCCCCTACACTGCTCGAATACCACTGCACTGCCCTAAACCCTGAAACACCACCCCCAGCAAGACCCCCTGCTCTCGCTGAACACCACTGCTCTGCCCAAAACCCTAAAACACCAGCCCTAGCACGACCCCTCACACCTCCCGAACACCACTGCACTGCCCTAAACCCTGCAATACCACACCCAGCATGACCCCCTATACTGCCCGAACACCACTGCACTGCTCTGAAACCTAAAACACTACCCCAGCATGACTCCTTCACTGCCCGAACACCACTGCACTGCCCTAAACCCTGAAACACCATCCCCAGCAAGACCCCCTACACTGGCCGAACACGACTGCACTGCCCTACACCCTGTAACACCACACCCAGCACAACCCCCTACACTGCCTGTACACCACTGCAATGCCCTAAACCCCGAAACACCACCCCCAGCACGATCCCCTACTCTGCCCAAACAGCACTGCACATCCCTAAACCCTGAAACACAATCCCTACACTGCCCAAACACCACTGCACTGTCCTAAACCCTGAAACACCAGCCCCAGCATGACCCCTACTCTGCCTGAACGCCACTGCACTGCCCTAAACCCTGAAACACCCGCCCCAGCATGACACCCTACAATGCCCGAACACCACTGCACTGCCCTAAACCCTGAAACACCAGCCAGCACGACCCCCTACACTGCCCGAACACCACTGCACTGCCCTGAACCTGAAACACCAGCCCCAGCATGACCCCCTACACTGCCCGAATACCACTGCACTGTCCAAAAACCAGAAACACTACCACCAGTACGACCCCCTACACTGCCCGAACACCACTGCACTGCACTGCCCTAAACCCTGAAACACCACCCCCAGCACGACCCCCTACACTGCCCGTACACCAATGCACTGCCCTAAACCCTGAAACACTACCCCCAGCAAGACTCCCTACACTGCCTGAACACCACTGCACTTCCCTAAACCCTGAAACACCACCCCAGCAGGAACCCCTACACTGCCTGAACACCACTGCACTGCCCTAAACCCTAAAACACCAGCCCCAGCACGACCCCTACACTGCCCGAACACCACTGTACTGCCCTAAACCCTGAAACACTATCCCCAGAAAGACTCCTTCACTGCCCGAACACCACTGCACTGCCCTAAACCCTGAAACACAACCCCCAGCAAGACCCCCTACACTGGCCGAACACAACTGCACTGCCCTAAACCCTGTAACACCACACCCAGCATGACCCCCTACACTGCCTGAACACAACTGCAATGCCCTAAACCCTGAAACACCACCCCAGCACGATCACCTACTCTGCCCGCACACCACTGCACTTCCCTAAACCCTGAAAAACAATCCCTACACTGCCCAAACACAACTGCACTGTCCTAAACCCTGAAATACCAGCCCCAGCATGACCCCTACACTGCCTGAACACCACTGCACTGCCCTAAACCCTGAAACACCAGCCCCAGCATGACACCCTACAATGCCCAAACACCACTGCACTGCCCTAATCCCTGAAACACGAGCCAGCACGACCCCCTACAGTGCCCGAACACCACTTCACTGCCCTAAACCCTGAAACACCAGCCCCAGCATGACCTCCTACACTGCCCGAATACCACTGCACTGTCCTAAAACCAGAAACACTACCGCCAGTACGACCCCCTACACTGCCCGAACACCACTGCACTGCACTGCCCGAAACCCTGAAACACCACCCCTAGCATGACCCCCTACACTGCCCAAACACCAATGCACTGCCCTAAACCCTCAAACACTACCCCCAGCAAGACTCCCTACACTGCATGAACACCACGGCACTGCCCTAAACCCTGAAAAACCACCCCCAGCAAGACCCTCTACACTGGCCGAACACCACTGCACTGCCCTAAACCCTGAAACACCACCCCCAGCACGAACCTCTACACTGCCAAAACACCACTACACTGCCCTAAACCCTGAAACACCAGCCCCAGCACGACCCCCTACACTGCCTGAACACCACTGAACTGCCCTAAACCCTGAAACACCACCCCCAGCAAGACCCCCTACACTGCCCGAACACCACTGCCCTAAACCCTGAAACATTAGCCCCAGCAAGACCCCCTATACTGCCCAATCACCACTGCCCTAAATCCTGAAACACCACCCCCAGCACGACCCCCTACTCTTCTAGAACACCACTGCACTTCCCTAAACCCTGAAACACCACTCCTACACTGCCCGAACACCACTGCACTGCCCTAAACCCTGAAACACCACCCCCGGCACGACCTCCTACACTGCCCGAACACCACTGATCTGCCCAAAACCTTGAAATACCCCCCCAGCATGAACCCCTAGTCTGTCCTAACATCACTGCACTGCCCTAAACCCTGAAACACAAGCCCCTGCACGACCCCCTACACTGCCCGAACTCCACTGCACTGCCCTAAACCCTCAAAAACCTGCCCCGCACAACCCCTTACACTGCCCAAACACCACTGCCCTGTTCTAAACCTTGAAATACCAGCCCCAGCATGACCCCCTACACTGCCTGAGCACAACTGCTCTACCCTAAACCCTGAAACTCCACCCCCAGCATGAGCCCCTACACTGCCCAAACACCACAGCCCTAAACCCTGAAACACCAGCCCCTGCACGACCCCCTGCACTGCCCGAACACCATTGCTCTGCCCAAAACCCTGAAACACCAGCCCCAGCATGACCCCCTACACTGCCCGAACACCACTGCACTGCCCTAAACCCTGAAATACCAGCCCCAGCATGACACCCTACAATGCCTGAACACCACTGCACTGCCCTAAACCCTGAAACACCAGTCAGCACGACCCCTCTACATTGCCCGAACACCACTGTACTGCCCTAAACCTTGAAACACCAGCCCCAGCATGACCCCCTACACTGCCCAAACACCACTGCACTGCCCTAAACCCTGAAACACCACCCCCAGCACGACCCCCTACACTGCCCGAACACCAATGCACTGCCCTAAACCCTGAAACACTACCCCCAGCAAGACTCCCTACACTGCCTGAACACCACTGCACTTCCCTAAACCCTGAAACACCACCCCAGCAGGAACCCCTACACTGCCCGAACACCACTGCACTGCCCTAAACCCTAAAACACCAGCCCTAGCACGACCCCTCACACCTCCCGAACACCACTGCACTGCCCTAAACCCTGAAATACCACACCCAGCATGACCCCCTATACTGCCCGAACACCACTGCACTGCTCTGAAACCTAAAACACTACCCCAGCATGACTCCTTCACTGCCCGAACACCACTGCACTGCCCTAAACCCTGAAACACCATCCCCAGCAAGACCCCCTACACTGGCCGAACACAACTGCACTGCCCTACACCCTGTAACACCACACCCAGCACAACCCCCTACACTGCCTGTACACCACTGCAATGCCCTAAACCCCGAAACACCACACCCAGCACGATCCCCTACTCTGCCCAAACACCACTGCACATCCCGAAACCCTGAAACACAATCCCTACACTGCCCAAACACCACTGCACTGTCCTAAACCCTGAAACACCAGCCCCAGCATGACCCCTACTCTGCCTGAACGCCACTGCACTGCCCTAAACCCTGAAACACCCGCCCCAGCATGACACCCTACAATGCCCGAACACCACTGCACTGCCCTAAACCCTGAAACACCAGCCAGCACGACCCCCTACACTGCCCGAACACCACTGCACTGCCCTAAACCCTGAAACACCAGCCCCAGCATGACCCCCTACACTGCCCAAATACCACTGCACTGTCCAAAAAACAGAAACACTACCGCCAGTACGACCCCCTACACTGCCCGAACACCACTGCACTGCACTGCCCTAAACCCTGAAACACCACCCCCAGCACGACCCCCTACACTGCCCGTACACCAATGCACTGCCCTAAACCCTGGAACACTACCCCCAGCAAGACTCCCTACACTGCCTGAACACCACTGCACTGCCCTAAACCCTGAAACACCAGCCCCAGCACGACCCCTACACTGCCTGAACAGCACTGCACTGCCCTAAACCCTGAAACACCACCCTCAGCAAGACCCCCTACACTGCCCGAACACCACTGCCCTAAACCCTGAAAAATCACCCCCACAAGACCCCCTATACTGCCCAATCACCACTGCCCTAAACCCTGAAACACCACCCCGAGCACGACCCCCTACTCTGCCAGAACACCACTGCACTTACCTAAACTCTGAAACACCACCCCTACACTGCCCGAAAACCACTGCACTGCCCTAAACACTGAAACACCACCCGGGCACAACCTCTTACACTGCCCAAACACCACTGCTCTGCCCTAAACCCTGAAACACCAGCCACGGCACAACCCCTTACACTGCCCGAACACCACTGCACTGCCCTAAACCCTGAAACACCACCCACAGCACGACTCGCTACACTGTCCGAACACCACTGCACTGCCCTAAAACCTGAAACACTACCCCCAGTGTGACCCCCTACACTGCCCGAACACCACTGCACTGCCCTAAACCCTGAAACACCACCCCCAGCAAGACCCCCTACACTGCCCGAACACCACAGCCGTAAACACTGAAACACTACCCCCTGCACTGCCCGAACACCACTGCATGCTCTAAACCCTGAAACACCACCCCCTGCACGACCCCCTGCACTGCCCGAACACCATTGCTCTGCCCAAAACCCTGAAACACCAGCCCCAGCACAAGCCGCTACTCTGCCCGTACACCACTGCACTGCTCTAAACTCTTTAACACCAGCCCCAGCATGACATCCTACAATGCCCGAACACCACTGCACTGCCCTAAACCCTGAAACACCAGCCCAAGCACGACCCCTACACTGCTCAAACTCCTTGCACTGCCCTAAACCCTGAAACACCAGCCCACACACAACCCCTTACAGTGCCCGAACACCACTGCACTCCCCTAAACCCTGAAACACCACCCCCACCACGACCCACTACACTTCCCGAACACCACTGCACTGCGCTACAACCTGAAACACCAGCCCCAGCACGACTCCGTACACTGCCTGAACACCACTGCATTGCCCTAAACCCTGAAACACCACCCTCAGCAAGACCCTCTACACTGCCCGAACACCACTGCCCTAAACCCTGAAAAATCACCCCCACAAGACCCCCTATACTGCCCAATCACAACTGCCCTAAACCCTGAAACACCACCCCGGGCACGACCCCCTACTCTGCCAGAACACCACTGCACTTCCCTAAACTCTGAAACACCACCCCTACACTTCCTGAAAACCACTGCACTGCCCTAAACACTGAAATACCACCCGGGCACAACCTCCTACACTGCCCAAACACCACTGCTCTGCCCTAAACCCTAAAACTTCAGCCCCCGCACAACCCCTTACACTGCCCGAACACCACTGCACTGCCCTAAACCCTGAAACACCACCCCCAGCACGACCCGCTACACTGCCCGAACACCACTGAACTGCCCTAAAACCTGAAACACTACCCCAGCACGACCCCCTACACTGCCCGAACACCACTGCACTGCCCTAAACCCTGAAACACCACCCCCAGCAAGACCCCCTACACTGACCTAATACCACAGCCGTAAACACTGAAACACCACCCCCTGCACTGCCCGAACACCATTGCTCTGCCCGTAACCATGAAACACCAGCCCCAGCACAACCCCCTACATAAATGTAAATGTAACTGTGTTTGTACTTGTATAGCGCACTGCCACCCCCAACGGGGGCATCCTGGCGCTTTTACTCATACCGCTGTGGAACCCTTCCTGGCTTTCCATGTGAGGTGTCCACTCCTGGGCACCCCCATGGTGAGGCCAGGCATCCCAGCGCTGTTGGGGCCGTTGTGGAGATTAAGCAAGCTATTGCCCAGAGTTGCAGCGTGGGACCCATGATTAGAATAGGCACTGAGGCGAGAATATCCGGTCCGCGGAATTTATAGCCCGAGACCCTGCCGTGACGGGAATCGAACCCTGGTCCCGGACCAGTGCTCTGCATCGAGGTCTGCCACTCTAACCATTGAGCCACACTACTCCTACACTGCCCGTACACCACTGCACTGCTCTAAGCTCTTTAACACCAGCATGACATCCTACAATGCCCGAACACCACTGCACTGTCCTGAACCCTGAAACACCAGCCAGCACGACCCCCTACATTTCCCTAACACCACTGCAAAACCCTAAACCCTGAACCACCAGCCCCAGCATGACGCCTTACACTGCCCAAACACCACTGCATTGCCCTAAATTCTGAAACACCAACCCCAGTACGACCCCTACACTGTCCAAACACAATTGCACTGTCCTAAACCCTGAAACACCACCCCCAGCACGACCCCCTACTTTCGCTGAACACCACTGCTCTGTCCTAAACCCTAAAACACCAGCCCTAGCACGACCCCTCACACTGCCCGAACACCACTGCACTGCCCTAAACCCTGAAATACCACCGCCAGCATGACCCCCTATACTGCCCGAACACCACTGCACTGCTCTGAAACCTAAAACACTACCCCAGCATGACACCCTACACAGCCGGAACACCACTGCACTGCCCTAAACCCTGAAACACCACCCCCAGCACGAACCCCTACACTGCCCGAACACCACTGCACTGCCCTAAACCCTGGAACACCAGCCCCAGCATGACTCTCTACACTGCCCGAACACCACTGCACTGTCCTAAACCCTGAAACAACAACCCCAGCACGACCCCCCACTCTGCCCGCACACCACTGCTCTGCCCTAAACCCTAAAACACCAGCCTCAGTTTGACCCCTTACACTACCTGAACACCACTGCACTGCCCTAAACCCTGAAACACCAGCCCCCGCACGAACCCCTACACTGCCCGATCACCACTGCACTACTCTAAACCCTGGAACACCAGCAACATCACGATCCCTGCACTCCCCGAACACCACTGCACATCCCTAAACCCTGAAACACCAGCCCCCTTACGACCCCCTACACAGCCCGAACACCACTGTACTGCCCTAAACCCTGAAACAGTAGCCCCAGCACAAACCCCTACACTGCCCGAACACTACTGTACTGCCCTAAACCCTGAAACAGTAGCCCCAGCACAACCCCCTACACTGCCCGAACACTACTGCACTGCCCTAAACCTTGAAACACCACCCCCAGCACGACCCCCTGCTCTTGCTGAACACCACTGCTCTGTCCTAAACCCTAAAACACGAGCCCTAGCACGACCCCTCACACTGTCCGAACACCACTGCACTGCCCTAAACCCTGAAATACCACCGCCAGCATGACCCCCTATACTGCCGAACACCACTGCACTGCTCTGAAACCTAAAACACTACCCCAGCACGACACCCTACACAGCCTGAACACCACTGCACTGCCCTAAACCCTGAAACACCACCCCCAGCACGAACCCCTACACTGCCCGAACACCACTGCACTGCCCTAAACCCTGAAACACCAGCCCCAGCATGACTCTCTACACTGCCCGAACACCACTGCACTGCCCTAAACCCTGAAACAACAACCCCAGCACGACCCCCCACTCTGCCCGAACACCACTGCTCTGCCCTAAACCCTAAAACACCAGCCTCAGTTTGACCCCTTACACTACCTGAACACCACTGCACTGCCCTAAACCCTGAAACACCAGCCCCCGCACGAACCCCTACACTGCCCGATCACCACTGCACTACTCTAAACCCTGGAACACCAGCAACAGCACGATCCCTACACAGCCCGAACACCACTGCACTGCCCTAAACCCTGAAACACCACCCCCAGCACAAACCCCTACACTGCCCGAACACTACTGTACTGCCCTAAACCCTGAAACAGTAGCCCCAGCACAACCCCCTACACTGCCTGAACACTACTGCACTGCCCTAAACCCTGAATCACCAGCCTTAGCACGACCCCCTACACTACCCGAACACCACTGCACTGCCCTAAACCCTGAAACACCAGCCCCAGCATGACCCCCTACACTACTCGAACACCACTGCACTGCCCTAAACCCTTAAACACCAGCCCCAGCATGACCCCCTACACCGCCCGAACACCACTGCACTGCCCTAATCCCTGAAACAACAACCCCAGCACGACCCCCTACTCTGCCCGAACACCACTGCTCTGCCCTAAACCCTAAAACACCAGCCTCAGCACGACCCCTTACACTGTCTGAACACCATTGCACTGCCCTAAAACCTGAAACACTACCGCCAGCACGACCCCCTACACTGCCCGAACACCAAAGCACTACCCTAAACCCTGAAACACCAGCCCCAGCATGACACCCTACACTGCCCGAACACCACTGTACTGCCCTAAACCATGAAACACCACTCCCAGCAACACCCTCTACACTGGCCGAACACCACTGCACTGCCCTAAACCCTGAAACACCACCCCCAGCACAAACCCCTACACTGCCCGAACACCACTGCACTGCCCTAAACCCTGAAACACCAGCCCCAGCACGATCCCCTACACTGCCTGAACACCACTGCACTGCCCTAAACCCTGAAACACCACCCTCAGCAAGACCCCCTACACAGCCCGAACACCACTGCCCTCAACCCTGAAAAATCACCCCCCACAAGACCCCCTATACTGCCCAATCACCACTGCCCTAAACCCTGAAACACCACCCCGAGCACGACCCCCTACTCTGCCAGAACACCACTGCACTTACCTAAACTGAAACACCACCCCTACACTGCCCGAAAACCACTGCACTGCCCTAAACACTGAAACACCACCCCAGGCACAACCTCTTACACTGCCCAAACACCACTGCTCTGCCCTAAACCCTGAAACACCAGCCACCGCACAACCTCTTACACTGCCTGAACACCACTGCACTGCCCTAAATCCTGAAACACCACCCACAGCACGACCCGCTACACTGTCCGAACACCACTGCACTGCCCTAAAACCTGAAACACTACCCCCAGCACGACCCCCTACACTGCCCGAACACCACTGCACTGCCCTAAACCCTGAAACACCACCCCCAGCAAGACCCCCTACACTGCCCGAACACCACAGCCATAAACACTGAAACACCACCCCCTGCACTGCCCGAACACCACTACATGCTCTAAACCCTGAAACACCACCCCCTGCACAACCCCCTGCACTGCCCGAACACCATTGCTCTGCCCAAAACCCTGAAACACCAGCCCCAGCACAAGCCCCTACTCTGCCCGTACACCACTGCACTGCTCTAAACTCTTTAACACCAGCCCCAGCATGACATCCTACAATGCCCGAACACCACTGCACTGCCCTAAACCCTGAAACACCAGCCCAAGCACGACCCCTACACTGCCCAAACTCCACTGCACTGCCCTAAACCCTAAAACACCAGCCCCCACACAACCCCTTACAGTGCCCGAACACCACTGCACTTCCCTAAACCCTGAAACACCCCCCCAACACGACCCGCTACACTTCCCGAACACCACTGCTTTGCGCTAAAACCTGAAACACTACCCCCAGCACAACCCCCTACACTGCCCGAACACCACTGCACTGCCCTAAACCCTGAAACACCACCCCCAGCAAGACCCCCTACACTGACCGAACACCACAGCCGTAAACACTGAAACACCACACCCTGCACTGCCCGAACACCACTGCATGCTCTAAACCCTGAAATACCACCCCCTGCACGACCCCCTGCACTGCCCGAACACCATTGCTCTGCCCAAAACCCTGAAACACCAGCCCCAGCACAACCCCCTACACTGCCCGTACACCACTGCACTGCTCTAAGCTCTTTAACACCAGCCCCAGCATGACATCCTACAATGCCCGAACACCACTGCACTGCCCTGAACCCTGAAACACCAGCCAGCACGACCCCCTACATTGCCCTAACACCACTGCCCTACCCTAAACCCTGAACCACCATCCCCAGCATGACGCCCTACACTGCCCAAACACCACTGCACTGCCCTAAACTCTGAAACACCAACCCCAGTACGACCCCTACACTGCCCGAACACAATTGCACTGTCCTAAACCCTGAAACACCAGCCCCAGCACAACCCTGTACACTGCCCGAACACCACTGCACTGCCCTAAACCCTGAAACACCAGCCCCAGCACAACCCCTACACTGCCCGAACACCACTGCACTGCCCCAAACCCTGAAACACCACACCCAGCACGACCACCTACACTGACCGTACACCACTGCACTACCCTAAACCGTGAAAATCCACCCCCAGCACGACCCCTTACACTGCTCGAATACCACTGCACTGCCCTAAACCCTGAAACACCACCCCCAGCAAGACCCCCTGCTCTCGCTGAACACCACTGCTCTGCCCTAAACCCTAAAACACCAGCCCTAGCACGACCCCTCACACCTCCCGAACAACACTGCACTGCCCTAAACCCTGAAATACCACACCCAGCATGACCCCCTATACTGCCCGAACACCACTGCACTGCTCTAAAACCTAAAACACTACCCCAGCATGACTCCTTCACTGCCCGAACACCACTGCACTGCCCTAAACCCTGAAACACCATCCCCAGCAAGACCCCCTACACTGGCCGAACACAACTGCACTGCCCTACACCCTGTAACACCACACCCAGCACAACCCCCTACACTGCCTGTTCACCACTGCAATGCCCTAAACCCCGAAACACCACCCCCAGCACGATCCCCTACTCTGCCCAAACACCACTGCACATCCCGAAACCCTGAAACACAATCCCTACACTGCCCAAACACCACTGCACTGTCCTAAACCCTGAAACACCAGCCCCAGCATGACCCCTACTCTGCCTGAACGCCACTGCACTGCCCTAAACCCTGAAACACCCGCCCCAGCATGACACCCTACAATGCCCGAACACCACTGCACTGCCCTA
Organism: Triturus cristatus; assembly: GCF_964204655.1. Lineage (NCBI taxonomy): Eukaryota > Metazoa > Chordata > Amphibia > Caudata > Salamandridae > Triturus > Triturus cristatus. The sequence continues at coordinate 2,540 of NW_028188273.1, read as the reverse complement.
AACCCTGAAACACCAGCCAGCACGACCCCCTACACTGCCCGAACACCACTGCACTGCCCTAAACCCTGAAACACCACACCCAGCACGACCACCTACACTGACCGAACACCACTGCACTACCCTAAACCGTGAAAATCCACCCCAGTATGACCCCGTACATTGCCCGAACACCACTGCACTGACCTAAACCCTGAAACACAAGTCTGCACGCCTCCCTACATTGCCTGAACACCACTGCACTGCCCTAAACCCTGAAACACCAGCCCCAGCACAACCCCTACACTGCCCGAACACCACTGCACTGCCCCAAACCCTGAAACACCACACCCAGCATGACCACCTACACTGACCGAACACCACTGCACTACCCTAAACCGTGAAAATCCACCCCCCGCACGACCCCTTACACTGCTCGAATACCACTGCACTGCCCTAAACCCTGAAACACCACCCCCAGCAAGACCCCCTGCTCTCGCTGAACACCACTGCTCTGCCCTAAACCCTAAAACACCAGCCCTAGCACGACCCCTCACACCTCCCGAACACCACTGCACTGCCCTAAACCCTGAAATACCACACCCAGCATGACCCCCTATACTGCCCGAACACCACTGCACTGCTCTGAAACCTAAAACACTACCCCAGCATGACTCCTTCACTGCCCGAACACCACTGCACTGCCCTAAACCCTGAAACACCATCCCCAGCAAGACCCCCTACACTGGCCGAACACAACTGCACTGCCCTACACCCTGTAACACCACACCCAGCACAACCCCCTACACTGCCTGTACACCACTGCAATGCCCTAAACCCCGAAACACCACCCCCAGCACGATCCCCTACTCTGCCCAAACACCACTGCACATCCCGAAACCCTGAAACACAATCCCTACACTGCCCAAACACCACTGCACTGTCCTAAACCCTGAAACACCAGCCCCAGCATGACCCCTACTCTGCCTGAACGCCACTGCACTGCCCTAAACCCTGAAACACCCGCCCCAGCATGACACCCTACAATGCCCGAACACCACTGCACTGCCCTAAACCCTGAAACACCAGCCAGCACGACCCCCTACACTGCCCGAACACCACTGCACTGCCCTAAACCCTGAAACACCAGCCCCAGCATGACCCCCTACACTGCCCGAATACCACTGCACTGTCCAAAAACCAGAAACACTACCGCCAGTACGACCCCCTACACTGCACGAACACCACTGCACTGCACTGCCCTAAACCCTGAAACACCACCCCCAGCATGACCCCCTACACTGCCTGTACACCAATGCACTGCCCTAAACCCTGAAACACTACCCCCAGCAAGACTCCCTACACTGCCTGAACACCACTGCACTTCCCTAAACCCTGAAACACCACCCCAGCAGGAACCCCTACACTGCCCGAACACCACTGCACTGCACTAAACCCTAAAACACCAGCCCCAGCACGACCCCTACACTGCCCGAACACCACTGTACTGCCCTAAACCCTGAAACACTATCCCCAGAAAGACTCCTTCACTGCCCGAACACCACTGCACTGCCCTAAACCCTGAAACACAACCCCCAGCAAGACCCCCTACACTGGCCGAACACAACTGCACTGCCCTAAACACTGTAACACCACACCCAGCACAACCCCCTACACTGCCTGATTACCACTGCAATACCCTAAACCCTGAAACACCACCCCAGCACAATCCCCTACTCTGCCCGAACACCACTGCACATCCCTAAACCCTGAAGCACAATCCCTGCACTGCCCTAAACCCAGAAACACCATCGCCAGCAAGACCCCCTACACTGGCCGAACACAACTGCACTGCCCTAAACCCTGTAACACCACACCCAGCATGACCCCCTACACTGCCTGAACACAACTGCAATGCCCTAAACCCTGAAACACCACCCCAGCACGATCACCTACTCTGCCCGAACACCACTGCACTTCCCTAAACCCTGAAACACAATCCCTACACTGCCCAAACACAACTGCACTGTCCTAAACCCTGAAATACCAGCCCCAGCATGACCCCTACACTGCCTGAACACCACTGCACTGCCCCAAACCCTGAAACACCAGCCCCAGCATGACACCCTACAATGCCCAAACACCACTGCACTGCCCTAATCCCTGAAACACCAGCCAGCACGACCCCCTACAGTGCCCGAACACCACTTCACTGCCCTAAACCCTGAAACACCAGCCCCAGCATGACCTCCTACACTGCCCGAATACCACTGCACTGTCCTAAAACCAGAAACACTACCGCCAGTACGACCCCCTACACTGCCCGAACACCACTGCACTGCACTGCCCGAAACCCTGAAACACCACCCCTAGCATGATCCCCTACACTGCCCGAACACCAATGCACTGCCCTAAACCCTGAAACACTACCCCCAGCAAGACTCCCTACACTGCATGAACACCACGGCACTGCCCTAAACCCTGAAAAACAACCCCCAGCAAGACCCTCTACACTGGCCGAACACCACTGCACTGCCCTAAACCCTGAAACACCACCCCCAGCA